>NW_005871668.1:199309-215824 GCF_000147115.1 Myotis lucifugus | reverse complement strand
AGTCACCCTGAACTGAGGAGTCAGCGGTCAGAGTTCAGGGCTCCCAAAGTGGCTGGAGTTCGAAGGGCAGGATAACAAAGAAGGGAGAAAAGAAAGGGCTCCTGAGCCGTGCAGAGGGACCCTTGCAAAGCCTGGCAGCCAACAGACTGCGGGGCTGCGCGTGAGTGAGGAGTCAGGGGTGTGCAAGGTCAGAGGATGTCTGAGTTCCCCTTTGCCAGGAGGAGACCTTGCTGAATACCTAGGCATTCAGCTGAGACCCAGAAGAGCCAGGCCTTAGAAGGATTACGCTGACCCTACCACAAGGACTACCGTACCCCCCCTTATCCAGGAGCGATACATTCCCAGACCTCCAATGAAGGCCTGAAACTGCACATAGTACTGAATCCTAGAGGTACCGTTTTTTTGCTAGGCATACATATTGTGACACATTTTAATTTTTAAATTAGGCATACTAAGAGATTAACAACAAGGACTAATAATAAAATAGGACAATTATAACAACAGGCTGTAATAGAAGTTATGTACATGGCGTTGGGGCCTTTATTAAAATAAGGCTTATTTGGAACACAAGCACTGTGTACTTGACAACCGATCTGATAACTGAGACCGCTACTAAGCAGGGGTGGGTAGTTATGTAGCCTGGATAAGGCAGACAAAGGGATCACTCGTGTTCTAAGAGGGATGGAGCAGGATGGCCTGAGATTTCATCCTGTTACTCAGAACAGTGTGCAACTTAAAATGTATAAATTGTTTATTTCTGGAATTTGCCATTTAATATTTTTACACCACAGTTGACTAAAACCATGGAAAGTGAAACCACGGATAAGGAGAGGCTACTGTACTCCACACCACACCCCAACACAGCTTAAAATCGAGCCTTTGAATTATCAAGCTAATCTGTATTAACTGCCGACTAGAACAAAATTCGACATTTTTCAAAGGAAGATAGCAAAGTCCAGACACTCAACAACACTGCATCCACAACAGGCAGCATAGGATAAAAAAAGGATGCCATCAGGTGGAGCAGGAAAACGAGAATAATATTCAACAGGAAAAAAACACAAAACAGTCAACAGAAACATCCAAAAATGACAACAACAATAGAATCTGCAGACAAGGACCTTAACACAGCTATTATAAATATGCTCCAAGGTTTAAAGGATAACATGAACATAATGAAGAAAGAAATGATGTCAAACAGAACCAAGCGGAAATTACAGAGATAAAAAAATATGATAGCTGAGATGAAAAATTCACTTAATGGATATTTCCAATGAAACAAAGTAAGACACTGTAGAAGAAAAGATCAGCAAACCTGAGAACAGGGCACTTGAAACAATCCAAATAGAAACACAGGGAAAATAAGGCTGAAACACTGAACACAGCTTCAACTGATCTGTAAACATCGTAAAAAAAATGTAACATACATGTCAATAGTCTCAATAGGACGCAAAAGAGAAATTGGGGAAGAAAAATATTTATGGAAATACTGACTGAAAATTTTCCTTGATGAAAAATATAAACCCACTGATCCAAAAAGCTCAATAAACCCCAAAGAAGATGAAGCCAAAGAATACTATATATCCATAATCAAATTACTAAAGCCAGTATTATAGAGAAATATTTAAAATAATCCACAGAAAAAATATACATCAAGTATAGAATAACAACCAGAATGACCTTTGGCTTCTCATAAGACACAACATAAGCAAAGAAGATAAAATAATGACAGTCTTAAAGTGCTAAAAAAAATTTCTCAACCCAGAATTTCATATCCAGAGAAGATGTCCTTCAAAGGGTGAAACAAAAACATCTTCAGTTAAGAAAATCTTTCACCAACAGACCTACAATGTAAGAAATGTTCAAGGAGGTTCTTCAGGGAATAAAGGAAAAGGATAATAGAGGAAATTCAGATTTACATAAAGAAAAGTAAAGAAAATGGTAAATATGTAATAAATATAAAAGGCATTTTCTCTCATTTCTTAATTACTTTAACACAGGATTGACTGTTTAAAGCAAAAAATAATTGTTGGTTTTATAACTTATTTAGACTATGTATGATATATATGTTAACACTTATACGTATGATGTAAGAATAGCACAAAGGACAGGAGAGTAGTAAATGGAAGAATACTGTGATAAGGTTCTCACATAACGTATAATATGTTATGATATAAAGTCATGGTAGATTATAATACATTAAAGATATATATTATAAACCACAAAGTAACCACTAAAGGAAAAGTAGTATAGGTGGAAAGCTAACAGAGGAAATTTTTTAAATTCTTGATTAATATTAAAGAAGGCAAGACAAAAAAATGAATAATAAGAAGAAATGAAACAAACAGAAATACAACAAGATAAAAAACTTAAATCTAACCATATCAAAATAATATATCAAATGTAAATGGGTTAAACACTTCATTTAAAGGCAGGGATTGTCAGGCTGGATAAAGGAGTGAGAACCAACTACTAGTATATGTATGCACTTAAAACACACATAAGTAAAAAGCAAAGGATGAAAAGAGATATACCATGCAAACACTAATCCTAAGAAAGCTGTAGTGGCTATATTAATATCAAATAAAGTAGATTTCAGACAATGGGTATTACCAGATATAAAGAAGGGCATTGAACAATTTTAAAAGGGTCAATTCATCATGCCATAATGATCCCAAGTGTGTGCACTTCAAAACAAATTTCAAAATATATGCATCAAAACCTGACAGAACTAAAGGGAGAAACAACATATCTAGAATTAAAGTTGTAGATTTTAACTCTCCTCTCTCGGTATTTGGCAGAACAAGCATATGTTTTTGAAAACCCTGGAAAGGTGTAGAGATTTAAACAATATTATCAATCACTGTAATCTAATGACACGCCATGCAGGAAATACTCTTTCCAACTCATTCTGTAAGGCCAGTATTACTCTGATACCCAAATTAGACAAGAAATTACATGAAAAGAAAAGTACACTGCTGGTTGGAACGTAACATGGCATAATCGCTTTGAAAAACAATTTGGCTGTTTCTTAAAAGATAAACATACACCTACTACTAGTATATGATCCAGCCATTCCACTCCCAGATATTTACCCAAGAGAAATGAAAGCATCTGTCCATACAAAGATGTGTACAGAAATGTTCACAGCAGCTTTATTTGTATTAGCTCTAAACTGGAACGACCCATGTGTCCATCCAAACTAAATAAAAAAAACTGTGGTATCTATACAGTAGGTCCTCAAATAATGTAACTTTGTTCAATGCCATTTCATTATAACATTGATGATATGCTCTAGGAACTTAACTCTGTGTCAATTAGCCCATGGTAAAACTGGTTTTGTTATACATCATTTCACTTAAAATTACAGAACCTATTGACGACTTACAGTGAGAACTTACTGTATCTAGACAATAGAATACTACTACCCGTCAATGAAAAGGAATGAAGTACGGATACATGCAAACACGAAGAATCTTAAAACAATTAAGGTGAGTGAAAGAAGCCAGACACCCCCATACACACAATAAAAGAGTATGATTCCATATATGCAATATTCTAGAAAATGCAAAGCAATCTATGTTGATAGGAAGCAGATCAGTGCTTGCCTGTGAATGGGGAAGTGGTGATCAAGGAAATCTAGACAGGCACAAGGAAACTTTTGGGAGTGACAGATATGTTCCTAATGGCTTTCCAAGGTTCAAAGCCAAACTCCACCCCTTGCCAGAAATTTGGGAGAACAGCAGCAGCACTGAAGGTGCTCTCCAAAGGCTGACACCGTGGTTGCAGGCTGGCCTTGCAACTAACATCTAAGTGCATTCTGGGTGGCATCCTCTCCAGGAACCAGGCAGCAGGACAGATGTCCACACACAGCTGCCAGTCCGGCCCATGGAAAGAGGGGTCCTCAGAGGGTCCAGGCCATGGAGTTCAAGCCCAGCCACAGCGCCGATGACTCAGCACCAGCACCACTAGTCAAATGATGGGTCATGCCCACCAAGCGGAAACTGTATCCTCTCCCTCCAGCCAGGCCCAGACATGTGGTGGGAAATGGGTGGCCCATACATCCCTAGCCTCACTGGCAGGACGGGTTCCTCTCGTTGGGCCACCTGGTCTACCTGCCTGAGGGTTTGGAGATGCCTAGAATTCAGACCCCTGGGCTGGAAAGACCTCAAGAGCTCCCACAAAGGGAAACCTGAGCCCAGAGAAGGGAAGTGACAGGCACAGGTCAGAGGCTGAGTAGGACAAGAATCCTAGCCCCGTTATGGATCTCAGGATGGGAGCTCTCGCCCATGGGAGACCCTCCACCTCTGCTGCTCTGCCCATTTAGAGATTATGGAGTGGGATCCACTTAGCTCTGTCCTAAGAAACAAAAGCAGGGGGTACTCCTACATCCACTCCTAAACATCCCGCCCTGCGAAGTTGGTTAAGCCTTGCCTCCATCTGGATTTTGGTTGAGGACTGAAGGCCTCCAGCTCATATGCTAGGGATGGAAGGGTGAGGGAGCCCACTCCAACATCCAGAAGTGGCACTGGGGAATCGGCAGCATCAGAATGGAAGGCTGCAATGTCCCTGTGGGAAGGGCCCTGAGAACCATTTCCCTTCTGGAAGGAAAGATTGGAGGCCAGACATCCGACAGGGCCTGCCCCAGGTCACATGCAAGCCTATGAATCCACGGGGATTAACACCCAGGGCTCTGAGTCCTGGCTTAGCACTCCGGCTTCCCACCCTTCCCACCACCAAGGACAAAGAGGAGCTGTCCCGTCTAGTTGGCCATCCCTTGCCTGGGGTAGGCTCTGCATGGGTTCAGACTGGGGCTGCACCACGTGGTGCTGGCTTTGGGGCTGGGGATTCAGGAACATGATTTGGAGGTGCTTAGAGGAGGTGGGGACAGGGACACTGAAGGACTTGGATGAATGGTGCCCACCCTCTGAATCCACTGTTGGAAGACTCGGGCTTTCCTGGCTTAAAGGTGTGGTTTCCCTAGCTATTCGAGTAAGGTGGCCCCAGATCACACCTGGACACCTAGAGACTGGCCCAGATCAAGTTCACCTTTAGTTTCGCCCTCCCCTAGGGATGGGCCTGGGGACTACAGCTTGGCCCACCCCTCCCCCAACAACAAAAGGTACTCACTGATGGGGGCGTGTAAGGCCACGTGCTCCTGGTAGGGTGTGTAGTACTTGTACTGCTTCCCGCAGAATTCACAGGTGTAATTGCCGGTTTCTGTCCAAGGAGGAGATAAAAGTGTGGGAACAGGTGCCTGGCTCCCATCCAGCAGCAGCAGCAGGCTCCCTCCCCCCAAACTCCTCCTCATTCGGGGACAACAAACTAGAATTGGGAGCCCACTTGAGTCGACTACTATCTAAATTCAAATCCCAGCTCTGCCATTTGGAGCTGTGTGACCTTGGGCAAATCTCTTAACCTCTCTGTGCCTCAGTTTTCCTATCTGTAAAACGGGGGTAATAATAGGACCACCTTATAGGATTGCTGTGAGGATTAAATTTCTATGTCAAGTGCTTAGAACAGTACCTGGCACACGCTGTTCTCCCTCATCGCTCCACCCTCAGGGCCCGGTGCTCTGGAAAAGTGTGGTGACCCAAACTGACCTCCGGTGCCCATCTCTCTACCAGCCCCTCTGCAATGGCCACGCTGGGGTCCCCTCATCTCCAGGACCTTTCCCTGCCCCCAAGCACCCCATGCCCCCCAGCAGAAGAGGTCACTTCTTCCTCTCAGGTCCCACCAGACTTTATTTTTACCTCTCTTTTGGGTCTGCCTAACTTCTTTCTTCTTAAAAATTTCTGATGTAATATTGTTCACTGGGGGAAAATTATAAAATATTGATAAATACAAATTTTTTTTTAAAAAAAATAAGAGAAATTTCAATCATCTGTAATCCCCAAAACAAAGAGTAGCAGCTACCCCTCGGGTAGAACGTGCACCTTTCAACTTGCCCCAGACCCCGCCCCTCACTCCCCTTACACTGACATCATCTGGCTGCTGCAGGCCTTGAATGGGCGGCCCCGATCTATATCCTCTTTGTAACCTGGTGCATTCGATCGACAATACTTTGTGGACATCTTGCTCAATCAATAAACTTCGATCTCTACTGCACTTATTGGCTGCATGGTTCCACTGGACTTTCGAATTTGCTGCGTTGGCCTCCTACATCAGGGGACATTTAGAATGTCTCCCAAAATTTCCCCTTATATATAAAAATAATGCTATGATCCACATACTTGTAGAAATTTTTGCACATGTGCTCATTATTTTTGCACATCATGGCAAAATAAAGATTATTGAGCATAATCTTTGCACATTACTTCCACGGGATAAATGAAGGGTATGCATTTTTAAGGCTTTTGATAACCAAAGCACCAACTACCTATCAAAAGATTGGGCCAATTTGTATCTCAGTTAGAAAGATGGGAAAATGACTGTATCCATACATGGTAGCAAACATTAGATATTATTGTCTTCTTAAATTGTGACTGATAGGGGAAACGATAATGCAGTGCTGATTTTATTTTCCACCTCTGAGTTGCAAAGAAATTTATTATTTTTCATGTTTAATTGCAGTTTTTCTTTCATGACTTTTCTGTGTTTACCGCCAATGTTTCTATAGGTATACTTACCTTTTTCAAATCGTTAAGACTCTGTAGATTAGAATACCAACATTTTGTTCTTGATATTAGTTACAAGTATTTTTGCTCAAATTGGCTTCTTATTCTGTTTGTGAGATTTCTGTCTCAATATAGAAACTTTAAAATTTGTTTGTAGTTAAATAATTTCTGTAACTGATTCATGAACACTGGAAAAGATCTATTGGCAGGATTCAAAGTTGTTAGGTCACCTGTATCCCTATTTAATCTTATTTGTCTACCTGCTCTGCCAAAGACTCCCTGTAATAAATCCTCCCACTTTGTGGTATTTCTACATTTATTTTGTGTATTTAGATATAATGTTGTTTGATGCACAAAGGCTCAGGGATCCAAACCTTTACTGCGAACTGTGCCCTTTGTTAAGATTTCCGTTTTGTAGCGCAGTCCTTCTCAAAGGTTCCTGGGCCAGCAGCAGCAGCACCACCTGGGAATCTGCTGCAAATTCTCAGGACTTAACCAAGACAGACTGAAAGAAAAATTCTAGGGATGGGATGCAGCAACCTGTGTTTTAACAGACCCCTTAGAAAATTCTAATGCTCGAGAACGTTTAAGAACCACAGTTTTGCCCTAATCGGTTTGGCTCAGTGGATAGAGCGAAGGGTCCCAAGTTCGATTCCGGTCAAGGGCATGTACCTTGGTTGCGGGCACATCCCCAGTACAGGGTGTGCAGGAGGCAGCTGATCGATGCTTCTCTCTCATCAATGTTCCTGACTCTCTATCCTTCTCCCTTCCTCTCTGTAAAAAATCAATAAAATATATTTCTAAAAAAAGAACCACAGTTTTATTAGTTTGCCTGGCATTAATGTTACTAATTCTTGGTAGTTACTTTGTCGGATTCTCCTTTCTACATGTTTGCATGTGCCTAGAGACATTTCCCTGAATTTCCCTGTGCTTTCATTCATTAAACAGATACTGTGCTAAATGCCGGCACAAAAATGTTGAGCAAAGTCATGGTTCCTGCCTTCAAGGAGCTTACAGTCTGGAAAAGGAGACAGAAAAGTCAAATGATCATGCAAATTTAAAACTGCAACCATGCGGTGGGTGCTCTTAAAGGAGACATTCAGTGCTATGAAAATTCTAATCGGGAAATCAATTTAGCTAAGGAAGCAGCAAAGAGTTTCCTGAGAAAGAGAAAAGATAATGAATTAACTAGGCATGTCTCTAATAAGGCATTAATCATTGGATTATTTTAAATTAACCTGAGAACCTTTGTCTTTTAATAAAGGAGATCATGCCATTTGCTTTGATGGCTATATCTGACTTGGTTTCACTTGTTTTATGATTATCTTTCTTCCTTTGCTCCACCCTTCTGGGTTGTTTAATTTCATCAAACAAAATTTCAGTTGTTTGATGCATGGACTCTTTTCTTTGCCTTTCCATTATCCTCCAGTATTCAATTACTTTCCAACATCCTCCATTGTTTTAGTCAGTGTATAATATATATTTCTCTAAATGTTATAATCAAGCAGGAAATGATATTTTCATATCTATTACCATTGAAAAGGGAGTTTAATTCAGTGCTCCTCAAACTTGAACATGTATAAGAATCATCTAGAGAGACTGTTGTGGGTCCCACCCGGAGGTTCTGATTCCATAGGCCTGGCGTGGGACCTACGAATTTCTGTTTGTAGTAAGCTTCCAGGAGATGCTGCTGCTCGGAGGGACTGCACTATGAGTAGGACTGGTTTAACCCACCTTTACTGGATCCCTCACTATTCCTGCCTTCTTGTGTTTTTAAATTCATTTTTAATATTTTAGAATAATCGTTGTCTTTTGCCTTAATTTTTACAATCAGAATTGCAACATTACATATATTTTAAGTTCATTTCAGAGAGGAAGGAAGAGGGAGAGAGAGATCGAAACATCAATGATGAGAGAGAATCATTGATTGGTTGCCTCCTGCACACCCCACACTGGGGATCGAGCCTGCAACCCGGGCATGTGCCTTGACCGAGAATTGAACCATAACCTCCTGGCTCACAGATTGACACTCAACCACTGAGCCACACAGCCAGGCGCAACATTTTAAACTTATTTCTAGTTTATCTGGCTTTAGTATTCAATACTGTGAATTATTTCCTCATATTGGAGCCCTTAAGTGTGCTCTACTCAGAGTATAATTTCAAGTAATTTCTTGAAGATGGGTACATAGAAGATATAGTATGTTTTTGAGATCTGGCTTTTTCCTTTACACATAAATCACAATTTGTCTAGATATAAAATTCTTAGATTACAACTTTTCCCCTTCAAAACGATTTCATTATCTTTGGCATTTAGTATTGCAGAAAAGACTGAGGCATGTCCATTTTGGATTCATTTGTATATAACTTGCTTTTTTTTATTTTTAGATGGCCCTATAATTTTTTTTATATGTATAGTTTTGACAATTCACTAAGATCTATTTAGTTAGGAATCTCTTTATACTGACTCTACCTGACATAAGACGAGCCCTTAAACCTTCATACACAGGCCTTCACACAGGCCTTCCTTCAGCTGAGCAAATTTTTCTTCTATTATATCTTCACAGCTTCTGTCCCACTGGTACAATATCATCAATGATCTGGAACTGGTTCCCCATTCTCCATATTTAACATGTTTTCCTCTAATTATCTCATCTGTTCAAATCTGTCCTTCACATCACTAATTCCATTTCCTAGACTGACTCTGCTCTTTACTACCTGCAATGGAAGTCTTAGTTCTGTTATATTTTCAGCTTCTCTGCAATCCTTCCTCATCTCACACTTCTATCTTTGCCCTTTCATCTTATCCTGTTGCTTTTTCACCATACAAATCCGGGCTCCTTTCTCACAGGGTTCCTGCTAGGAACTGTACTGTGTCTTCCACAAATTCAGATGTTCACACCCTACCTCCCAATGCGATGGTATTTGGCCGAAAGTAATCTCAACAGAACCCAACCATACTGGCACTCTGATCTCAGTCTACCAGCCTCTAGAACTGTGAGAAAATAAATTTCTGTTGTTTAAGCTACGCATTGTTAAAGCAGCCCAAGACAGGTCATATTTTCTTATAATCAACTGTGGCTGCCAGAGAGAATTTTCATGTAGATTTTGCAGTAGATCATTTTCAGATGTATGCTCTTCCCCCCGAGTCTCCTAAATTCTCTTTTTCTTGTGATGTGGAATTTCATAGTTCCCCATGGTTTGTTTGATTTATTTATTTATTTATTTATTTATTTATTTATTTATTTTCCAAGTTAAGTCTTCCTTATCCACATATAAAAATCAAATAACCTATGAACAAATCCAGACTTCCTCTGTTTCCGCTGGCACAAATGAACTGTTCTGAATCTTCTCATTATCATGGTAGACCATGACCATGGTAAAAATTCTCAGATCTGGAGCTGGAGAGCAAGCTGACACACAGGACCCCTTAGACCAGCTCCCTCTTCCAGCAGGACCGCCTCTGCTCTGCCATGACTTTGGCTTCCTCCTCAAGTACCTAACTCTCTAACTGTCAGCTGATGTGCATGTGGAAGGCATACTTCCCAGCATGCACTGCTACCAGGTTTCTTCCTCTCCCCCGACCTACAATCGCTACTTGTGGCACTAGCCCTTCACAGTGTGCCATGCTGCTACTGGCTCCTCTTATTCTACGCCTCATCGGTTTCAGGGTTCTGTGGCACTGGCCTGCTTGCAAGAAGTGTCAGGAGCCCAAGCAGCAGCAGTCTTAATTCACAAGGCAGCTCCTGAGTGGTAACAAGGGAAAGCATCACACTATTCTAGCAACCTCACTTCCATAGTGCCAAGCTGGGAGCAGCAGGGAGCGGGGAGGGGGGATAGTGGGGGGAGGGGGGGGGAACGGACACGACAAACTCAGTTCAATTTTCTCACTGCAATTCCCTACTCCCTCTGCATCATCTGTGACAATTCCTCCCAGGTCCTAGCACGGGTTGCTGTCAGGCTTAAGTCACCGATATATAGAACAAGTTTCATCTTGTTCTGCACCTTCGGGGTAATAGGGACCACTTACTTAATGCTTGCATGTAAGTGTCAAGGACTAATCCCTTTACAAATATAATCTGAGCTAATCTCCATGACAATCCTGAGAGGGGAGTTTTATTGTCATCACTGCATTTCAGAATTAAGGAAATGGTGGATTAGAGAGATTACAGTATTTGCAGGATGTCGCAGGGTGATTAGGCGTAGAGCTGGGATTCATACTTGGGATGGCTCTTAAGCTCTCACTCTCAACTACCCCTTGGCAGCACTGCTCACGTGTGACGCCCTGAGTATGAGCCAGGTGCTGGCTAGACACCTGACCCATTCATCCTGCAGAACAGACCGCGTTCTTGTCCCAATTTACAGAGGAGTCAGAGGAGACTCAGGGGGGTTAAGCAGCTAGTAAACTGGTGACGCCAGCCTTCAACCCGGGGCCTGTTGGATTCCACAGCCAACTTTCATAATTATAATGCTAGACAGACATGGGAGGGTAGTGCTATGCTGCGACTCCCTGTCCCGTATCTGTCCTGGGACGTGTCTGATTCACATCTGGAGCTCCCACAATCTACCTCCTGGCAGTGTTTGCGTTGAGGTTTTCATCATTTTCTTTATCTTCAAGATTATTTTAATGCCACTGTTTATTGAATGTTTACTCTGCATATGACAAGCACGGTGCCAACCACTTTACAGATAGGATCACATCTGCAGTTTCCTGAGAGTTTAAGAGTAAAAATCAAGCAGGGAATTATCCCCTAGGAGGAAGGAAGAAGAAAAGGCATCCAGGGACCCAGCAATGCCTCCCCAGGGCCTGGGACCAAGCGGCTTCACTGTGGTAGTTCCCTCGATTCCCTTCCCTTGGATTTCCACATCCTTTCATTCTGTGTCTGAGTGTATATTTCTGCAAGCTGCCTTCGTCCTTAGCGTGGTGAGGCAGAGCCAATGAAGGTCTTGTCTTGCCGGTAGTAAGAAGGCACAGGAAGTACATGTAAATGTTTGAAGGGCTGGACCAGTCTCACGTGTGAGACCCTACCACCACCTCCAGTCCACTCTCCAAGCCAAAATGGCCTTCCTAAAATGCAAACTGAATTAAGTCCCTTCCCCATTTAGTAAACTTTCCCGGCTCAGCTCACTCCCCTCAGGATTAGGTCTTTAGGTCTAAATAACTTCGTCTGGTATTCGAGGTTCTCCAAGACCTGAATTCAGAATCGACTGGCCTTTCAATTCCCAGAAAAGTGCTGCTCTCCTGCCTTCAAGGGGATGCAGGGGCTCATTCCCCACTCTGGTTCCCCACTCATAAGCCTCTCGGATTCCCAAGGCTGGTCAGGCACCCCCGGCACCCCCAGCCGCCCGTGCTTCTAGGTATGCTGTAACTATTCCTTACTGACCTGCGGGCTCCCTCCCGTATTCCCCAAAGGGAGGGCCACATCTGTCTTGCTCATTGCTGCGTCCCCACAACACTCAATACAGGTGTGCCGAAAACGGCAGGTCACGTGCATGGCTCCTGCCCTCGGGGGTTTCTAGGAGGACAGATTGTCTGCATATGGCTCCCCTGGACAGCTCCACTGGCTGATAAACCCATTCAGGTGACAATAACAAGTTATTTTCCGAGCACCTATTATGTACCAGGCACTGTGCTAATTAATAGGTGATTGGTAGCCACGATCTCATTTAATCCCCCAACAAACCTGTGGGGAAATGTCACCCTCATGCCACAGGTGAGGAGCCGAGGCTCAGGACGGCTAACAGACTGCCAGGGCACCAACCAGGTGCTGCCTTCACTGCTCTGACCTTGACCCTGTGCTGTCCTGCTTCTCAAAAGCTAAATCTCAACACTGACTGGCCCATTTGACAGGTGGGCAAAGTGAGGTGCAAGAAGGCCAGTGGCTCGCTAGCCAGGCGTTACTGCCGGATGAGCAATGCCACCCTCTCCCAGCAGCGGAACCACCTTGCCACCCTCAGCCAGCCCCCGCCTGTCTCCCCACCCAGCCCCGGCCCCAAGGAGAGGCCCGCATACTTGGCCCGATTTTCTGGAATGGTTCCGGGGGTTCCTCCTTCACCTCTTCAGCGGCCACGACGCCTTGGTCGAAGGGGTCTGCGGGAGAACACGCGGCCCTTAGTGCCCTGGTCACCAGGCCTCGGGAGCCTAGCTGGGGACCAGGGAGGTGGCCAGCCACCAAGTACTTACCTGCCCGATTCTCGGGGGCCCCTTCCACACTAAACACTGCGCCGGGGCAGGAGGCAGCAGCCACAGGAGGAAAAAAGCAAACAGGAGCCCTGTTAGTCCCCACCCACAGCTGCCTCTGCCAGCCGCTCCCAGCCTCCGTCCAGGTGCAAGTCCCTTTCGGCCTCGGGGCGCGGCCCTGGCCAGTGTGCAGGCCCAGAAAGCCAGCGGCCACAGGAGGGTGCGTCCCAACCAGGACACAGCCTGTGTCTCCACGCCTCTCCCTCCCACGGCAGGGCCCAGCCCAGGGGGGCAGACATTCTGTCTGCCCTGTTTCTGGATCATCAGCACCCCGTTGAGGGCCAGGGCAGGAGAAAAAGAGAGAGAGACCGGGAGGAGAGGAATAAGGAGGCGAGAAGACGTATGAGCCAGTAGGTGGGAAGCTGGGTTGTCACAGCTGGAGATAGGCTGGGGGTGTGCGGCTCCAGAGGGAGCCCCCAAGATCCTCCCAGACCCAAGAATTTCCAAAAACAAATTACCTAAATTTATTGTTCTAATTCCTAACTCTATAATCTAAGACACTAAAATACCATCGTTCATTTTTAAAAATTGGTTTAATTTCACCAGAGCATGTGAATACTCAATATGAAATCGGATAATAAATTGATATAAAATTGTGGGTATTCGACTGCTTTTGATTTACAAAGCCGGCAATGTCATTCGGGTTCCCCTACTCAGAAGTATGTATGCAGTGTGACGGGGACCTTTTCTCCCCAGGATCCTCAGGGGTTGGGCACGTCCCTCATGCTCCGGCTGCTGCATGACCTTCGTCTGGGCAGGCGGAGGGGAGGGAGGGGCCAGGTAAGCGGCCCTGGGTGGGGGTCTCTCTATGGGACTCACTCCCCAGGAGTGAGGGGCCTGGCTCACCATCCACGGCGTGCAGGTCTCGGTGCTCTTGGAAGCAGCTGTAGTACTTGTACTTCTTGCCGCAGATGTCGCACGTGTACCTGAAATTGTCTGTGGGGGACGGAAAGACAACACGTGGTCACCAGGGCTTCAGTCACTTGGGGTGGAGTTTTGGGGGCCAGCTCATCTGCCTCAGGAACCAAAGAAAGGACTAGCTCAGACGGACCCCAACAGGTGACTCCACAGAGAACCAGTTCTGGGGTGTCAGGGTCCTCTACACAGGCAGGCCGGGAAGCCCTGAGGTGACTTTCAAACCAACCCCCAATCCCACCTCCTGTGAGCTGAGCTCCTAAGGGCCGGGTCATAACTGGTCCCACCTTCCTCCGTATCCACTAGTCCTTGCATCTGAGGGTTACTACGTCCTCACAGGGAAACTGAGGCTCAGAGGGACCTGCCCCAAGCCCCACAGCCTCAGAGATGGCTCCCAGTGACCCCGGCCTCCTGGTGTTCATGTCCTGTGTGTTTCCTTCCCCTGGAGTCTGGGCAGGACCCAGCGACTTGCTTCTAATGAAGAGAATGCAGTGAAGTGACGGAACCACTCTGGGATCAGTCAGAGGACATGACCCGTCCGGCTCACACCATCTGGCTCTTGTTAGCAGATGTGCTGTGAGCTGCCCCGTGGAGACCAGGGGGCAGCCTCAGGTGAGCAGCCGGTGGGGTGCTGAGGCCCTCAGGCCACGAGCTTGGGAAGGACCAGTCCTGCCAGCAGCCACACAGTGAGTGTGCAAGAGAACTGGACGGGGAGTTAACCTTTTATTTTCTTAGTTGAGAGACGGGTAAGTGGGTAGATGCCTCTACGTGTGAATGTACAATTTTTCTCACCAATAAATGAAAGATGCCTGGACTAAAGGCGTGAAACCTGGTCTCCGTGCCCACCTCCACCCCCAACAAGCGGTATGACCTCTCTCTGGGACTCAGGAGCCTCATCTGCAGGACGGGAAGGCTGGGCTTGCTATTCCCAATGGGACCCTCTGGCTGCAGGACTCCGTGGCCGGGCTCCCGTGACGAAGCCGGCTTGTGAGGAAGCCGGACTTTCTGAGCAGACACTGCTGGCCTGGGTCAGAGTAGGAAGGGAAAAGGGCTGGAAGGACTAAAAACAGCTCCGGCTACAGAGTCCTTAACAACCTGCAGGCCCGCAGCAAAGGCGGAAGCCGGACGGAACACAACATATCATTGAGAGGCTGCCGGGAGGCCAGGAATAGCCGAGGAGGAAAGATAAACGGGGAAGTTCTTTAAATGGGTGGCTGACCACAGGCAGACCGTGGGAGCCGGAGGAGAAGGGAGCTATAGGGAGAAGGAGCCAGGGGCCAGGCTGAGGCGGGGCTGGGGAGGAGGGCCACCCTTCGCCTCCTCCCAGCCCTGGGCCCTCTGGCAGGCGCTGGCCAACCTGAGCCTCCGATTCTCCTCCAATGAAAGGAAGAGTAGCCTCAGGCCTGCCTGCCTATCACAGGGGTAAGAATCAAAGAGAGCGGATGGGGAAGTGCCTCAGGGGGCGTGTTCTTAGGACCCAGTGCGTTAGCCCCAGGCACCTGTTTTGGATTTTTCCTGGGGGGGTGTGTTTATATTTTAAGAAGCTTTTGATGGTGGTCTAACAAGCACATAGATAGAACAGGAGTTCCTATCTGAGCTGCACGCAGAGATGAGCAGTTGTGACAGAGGCAACTGGTGCCCTGCAAAGTCTAAAACGTGTACTACATGGTCCCCTACAAAAAGTGGGGTACAAATCCTAAGTGCGCAGCTTGTTCAGTTTCCATAAACCCAAAACACCTGTGTGACCAGCGCCCAGCTCAAATATCCCCCCCAGAAGCCCGTCCTAATGGCGACCAGGACGCTGACTCTTCCAGCATGAACTTGCGTCCCCAGTTTTTGCACGTCCTGTATGCAGACCTAAGGAGGGACTCTTGTTCCGGCTTCCTTTGCGAATATTGTCTGTGGGTAATGCATGCTGCTGTGTGTAAGTCTCTATCTCCGTCTCTCCATGCCGTGCTGCAGTCTTTCTCGTGAACATGCCGTGACTCATTTACCCCTTAAACCTGCTGGGCGCTCACTCGGGAGGTCCCCAGTTTGGAGCGGTTACACACAGTGCTGCTAAGAGCATCCCAGTTCCCATCGCAGGGTGGACATGCGCACACACTGCTGCTGGGGGTACACCTGGGGTGAAGCCGCTGGGCTCCGAGGCTCAGGGCTGTTGGGGAGGGACAGTTGCAGCCCAGCCCACAGCCTTCTGGCTGCTGTTACCAGGCCCGAGGGTTTAGATGTGGAGGGAGGGCAAGCAGGGCCTGTGGGCAGCAAAGCAGAACACTGTCCCCAGAGGTCAAGGCCCTGCACAGCCCAGGCCTGGGACACCGGACCCCAGTGATTGGTGCCCACGGGTGCTCATGAGAGAACTCTCTGGAGCAGGAGCCCCCACACATTGGCTATGGAGCCCCAGACCCACAACGGGAGTCAAAGAACAGAGGCACCTGCCCCCGCTGGGCCCTCCTGGAAGGGCCTGGGCGTACCTGCCAGCGAAGGGCCTGGGAAGTCTACAGCAAGAAACCCGTTCTTCTGTGCAAGACTCAAGGTTCCCCGGGCTGTTTGGCCAGAGAACCCTTTCCTGACAGGACACTGAGTATGTCTCGGAACCGGAGTTACCATCTTACAAGTTCATAAGGACCCGCGGGTCCCAAAGCCTGGACCATAAGAAATGTGTCTCCCAGAAGCCACGTGGGACCTCCTGGTGATGGGGGCTTGGGGGGATAAGAGCATCTCCTTCCACCCCTGGCTCTCTCAA
>NW_005871668.1:136613-199209 GCF_000147115.1 Myotis lucifugus | reverse complement strand
CCTCCTGAGGTGGCTCAGTGTCTGTAGGGAAAAGGAAGAGTGAGTGGGAGGGGGAGAAGCGATGGGGGAGGGGCAGAAGAGGGAGGGGGGAGGGGAGAGGGAGGGGGAGAGAGAATGAATGAGAAGGAGGTGAGTACACTGGACCAATGGCAGGGCTGGTGAACACACTACCACATGCCCAGGGGCCCTCTCTCCAATGCAGAAGGCAAGGAACTGAGCCTCTCCATTCCTCCCCACCCCTCGTCAGTCAAGGCCCTGCCCCAGCCTTCTCTCCCTGTCTGCCAGGCTCAGGGAGTGTCAGGCATCAGTCCCCGGTCCCCTCAGCTTCAGCGTCCTCATCTTCAGAATGGAGAGGGCCACCCTGCCCCCACTCCAGGGCCGTAGTGGGGAGCACGCGAGATGACACTGAGCAGCACTGAAGCATTCTGGGAGAAATCAGGCCTGTGAGGAGCAGGCAGGAGGCACTGGTGGCAGAAGTCTGGTGGCATGTCCTGCTGCCCCCCCCACCCCAAGTAAAGGAAGCTCCCCCTCTCCTCCTGGGGTCTCCCTCCGACTGCAGAAAGAGAGAGAGAAGCCTGGGGCTCGCAGGGCCTCTAGTCACCCAGGAGGGGCCCAGGTGGAAAACCAGGCAGAGAACAGGAAGCCCCCTCACTCTGCCTAGGGGCACACCACTCACCTCGGTGTGCGCGTACGTGGGTCTGGAAACAGTTGTAATACTTGTACTTCTTGCCACAGATTCCACACTCATAGGACCCTGGAAACAGGCAAGAAAGGGACCGCTCAGCCAGCACCCAATACAGGCAGCCATGAGGCCCCGGTGCCTGCGGGGATGCCTCCGGGGACTGCTAGCTCTGCTCAAGGGGCAGGGCTCGTCCATTGGCCGTCTTGTCCCCAGTAAGCAAAGAGGCAGCAGGGCCCAGCAGAGACATCCTGAGGCCATGGAAGGGAGAAGTGGTGATCACCAGGGCAGAGGTCTCCTGAGGACGAGAAGGTGGGGAGCAACCCTCAGCTCCACCATGTGCACCCAGCCAGCCCTAGAGAAGCTCAGACACATCTCGGGACACACAAAATGCAGCAGGCAGAACTCCAAAGAGGGGAAGGAGAAAAGGAAAACACGAGTGGGGGCAGAGAGGATGGCCCCTCACAACGGGCAGGCCTGTAGTTAGCTCAGAGCATCACGCGGCCGCTGCTTACAGATCAAATGCTGAGGAGGAGCCAGCCGCTTGGTTCTAGGATGCAACAGGAGCTGGGCCCAGGGCGGGCTGGGGAAAGGGGGCCTGGAGAGGTAAGTCGTGGACGTGTGGGTTTCCAGAGGGTCCCTGGGGCTTGGCCTCAGACCAAGTGTCCTCTGAACCAGCGTCTTCCAAGTCGAGTGCAAGTCCCCTGGGAATATGGGAGCACAGGCCGTTGAAAACACTTCCAAATGTTCTTTTCCTAGAAGCAACATGACAGAGCAGTGGCAGCCGGCAGGGGGCCCCCTCCGCTGCTCTCCTTCCTCCTCTCCTCTCACCTTCACCTTCTCTCACATTACGGGCAAGACAATTCTTTTTTTAAAAATATACTTTTATTGATTTCAGAGAGGAAGGGAGAGAGAGACAGAAACACCAATGATGAGAGAGAATCAATCATTGATCGGCTGACTCATGCACGCCCCTCACTTGGGATGGAGACCTGCCCGGGAATTGAACCGTGACCTCCTGGTTCATAGATCGAAGCTCAAGCACTGAGCCACACCAGCTGGGTGACATGACAGCTCTGTCATCCACCCAATTCCACCCTGTGTGTCCTCCGTGGGCGGTTATCATCCCAGGGCTCCAAGCAAAGGTGGATCGGAAACATCGGGTATCGGACTTGGGAAGTGGGTCTAGTGACTGGGAACAATTCCTCTTGTGATTCCAGCGCTTTCTAAGTCTTAGCTCTCAACAAAATTGAAGATCTAATGGAGTTGTCAGTGGAGAGACCATTAGAAATAATGTCTGATGAGATGCCCACGTGTCATTTTGGACAGACAACTTGGAGTTAAAGAACGAAGTGACGCTGCTAATACAAACCACCACCCCTCCCTGCCTCCTGATTTATGTGATCAGGCTTTTAAGCACTCGCACTTACGAAAACCGAAGCACGGGAATTAAGTTAATGCTGAATCCTGTCTCATTCAACATATAAGAAATATTAATTCACAGAAACATGAACCAATTGAAACAGAAAGCCCATCCGTTTTATGAAAAGGTGTATTTTCGATAACATTTTCCTTGTACATTTACGATCGCTCTAAATTTGTTTTTGGCAAATTGTATGCTGATAACAACTCGATCTGGGGAAGAAAATGTTTTAAAATATAGAGCTTTATGATCCCAACATATTTTTTAGAAATTTCAATTTACATACATCTTGTTGTGGGAGATGAGTGTGAAACAGTGATCAATAAAAGACTCTCAAGCATAAAAAAATATATTACATTAGGATAAAGTCCTGTGAGGGAAGTGGACTGGAAATATGAGTTCAAGGAGAAAAAGAAAAGATGTAAAATTTCTGACTGTTAAAGATGGGCCTGTTCATAGGTTTCATAAATGGATGATGGCAGATACGAGTAGCAGTGGGGTTTGGGTTATCTTGGCTACATTTAAAAGAGTGGTTCACAGTTTTATTTCAAATGCCACATTTTTACACAATATGCCAGAAATTATACCCTTTGTGATTACGTAAATGTTGGATTAAAATGTGAGATGTCAACACAAAAATGTGAAAGAGAATATCGTTTCTCAAAACTCTTGTAGGAGATGCTGAACAAAAGAAGTGTGAAGCCAAAGGTCCTTTAGATTTTTATCATTCCAGAGTAACCCCAGATGTGTCTGAGGCTTCGGCTAATCCCACTGGTATCTGTTTTGCATTTTGTCGCCCCCCGACCCCCCGCCACTTCTTAATAAGAGATTATTTGAATTTATTTGAGCTACCTGATGACATGCCAAGAAGCAAGATCTCAAGTGCTCCCCTGTCCCCCTTAAAAACACTTTCATGCCTATTACTTCACTCTGCTCCCAGTGAACCTACCGGCAGATTCTATTATACTCACTGATCAACCAAGACAGTATGGCTCAGAGAGGTTGAGGGGTCTGTCCAAGGCCCCATAGCAGGGCACACACTGAGGCTCTTGGCTTAGAGCCTTAGGGCCTTTGCCAATGGGGACCCTCCAACTGGGATCCCCTTCCCACCTTGGACATCCCAATGAACAGTCTTCAGCAGAGACAAGATGCACCTGGGACGGTGCCAAACCCCTCCTTTCTGGGTGGCTCAGCAAAGAGCTGAGTGTTGGTTCTGGCAAGCTCCGGCGCCAAGCCCGCCAACAGCCTGTTGAAACAGGAAACTAACTATCAGCTGGCACTTGGAAGCAGGACCTGGCACCTTGGCTGCTGGGTTTGTCACAGACCAAACTCATGTGGCCTTGTCTGAATGGCTGTCTGCTCTTCTGCTGCTCCTTCCAAAGCTGAGGCCCCTTCCTCTTCTTCTTCTTCCTCCTCCTCCTCCTCCTCCTGCCCTTTTTCCCCAGGCAGCCCTGTGTATGTGTGGAAACACCTCCACTCCTTGGTGCTCACAGCTCGCTGCCTAGAAACATCCTTGCAGGAGCCATTTTCCCAGGTGATCCCTGACTCCCCCTCCTGCACCCCTACAGTGACCCTCTCTGCTGACCCACCTCCAGGGAACTCCCTCCCTCACAGGTCTATATCTGGTTATAGTTCCCATAATCACCAAGTCCTTCCTTTTACTGAGTTGAAATCACCTCCTGGTAACTACCTCAGATTGGCTGGGGCTGCTTGGGATGTGTCTGCTCCATCCCCTTTCACCAAAATACTTATAGATTCTATCATCTCCCCGGCCCACAGCCCCGCTCCCCATACAAACAGCCCTTAGCTCTGCCATGAGGCTCCTCCCTACACTGAGTTAGTTAACTCTCTGGAATAATCTGTTGGCCCACACCCCTCCGCTGAGGAAGAGCCCAGCTGGTCACTTGCTCCCTCCGTGGGCTCCTCAACCACGAGGGAAGCCCTGGACCACCCACCAGGTCTCCAGGCACCGGGGGCTCTCCCTGGGCTCCTTCACGTGGAACCTCTCTGGATGAAGGACCCACAGTCTCACAGCACAGAAAGGAGCACCCACTGCTCGGCAGACATTCTGACCACCCGATGGGACTGGGCATGCTTCTCTCCCTGAACCAGAAAAAGTTCCGTGGGCCGGAGGTCCTGATCGCTGCAAACCCAGCTCGCTTTGTCCTCACCATCTAAGTCAAGGACGGCAAGCGGTTTTCTACTTCAGATTTTTCCATTCTGGCAGAGCGGCCGTGACTTCTCGGTATCCTGTGTTAACGAGGATTCTGAGGTGCATCGTTGGGACAGTATGCAGTGATCAACTGGCGAGGCCATGGATGCGGAACTGGGGAGTAGCCGTGGTCACCCCTCGTTTATTAGCACTCCTCACAGAGGAGCTCCCGAAACCTCACGCGTGGTCCTGCCATTCCTAGGGGCTGCTGTGAAGACTTCTGCCTGTGGCTTGTCGGGAGGGAACAGGCAGTTGTCAGCTCACTTCCGGTTTTATCCAACAAAGTTGTCACAGTCAGCATTATCCCTGCTCTTCTCGCTAAATAGGGAAGCTCAAGGTCTTGCCCCTAAGCCCCATACCAATGGCAGTGACGTGCTTTCTAAGAGTGAGGGACACCCTTCTCAGCACAAGGGTGGCAGCAGGGAGGTGGCAGCCACCGCTGCAGGCTTGGCAGCCAGCCAGCCTCCTGGGCACCGACGCCCCTTCTGACTCTCCCAGCCTGAGAAGCTGCCAAATGCCACCCACGTGTCCATGACCTGGGCTCATCCATGGGAAATGCCTCGGATAATATCTGTGTCATTGGGAGCACTGTTTGTCTGATGGTTGTCGAAGGGCCAGTGAGGACATGAGGAGGGGGGGGGGTGACAAGGGGGATGGAGCTCCGAGAGAAGGCAAATGGGAGGGTCCCTCGGGGCACGGCACGGGCGACCAAACAGGACCGCTATTCTATTCATCAACAGAGCCGGGCTCTGAGCCCTGAGCATGGCACTCAGGAGGCCCTTGGCTCCCCAGAGCCCCGCTCTCCCCTGCCGACTGACTTGAGAACACACGTTAACGACGCCTGGTCTCCAAGGCGCAGAAGCACCCCAGCGCCCCCTGGCACAGGCTCATTTAAAGGGATGGCTCTACCCAGCACTCACCCCAGGCGAGACCCCGGGGAGTCCTTCCCTTCCAGAAGTGAGTGGGCGGGGGTGCTGTGAGGAGGAGCTGGGCCTCCACAAAGTGGAAGAAAATGTCAGCGACCTGCTGTGTGACTCGGGGCGGCTCTCTTTCCGAGGGCCTTCGTTTGCCCTTCTATAAAATGAAGGGAACACGGGTATCAAATCTATAGCATGTGTAGCCCCACCGCCCACGTCCACAGCCATGGCAGACATCAATAATCAATCATGCCACCCTTTAGAAGCTTCAACACAGACTCCACTGAGCCCGCGGCAATTACTTGGACTTGGCCCACAAGACAAAATTTACTTGCCATCCTGTGATTAGATGAGTTCAAAAGGCTCAATTCTAACACTGATCTCTGTGTGTGTGTGTGTGTGTGTGTGTGTGTGTGTTTGTGTATGTTGCTGTTGTTACATGCTTTTCTTTCCTGGTGCTGAGGCCAAGCCACATTCCTCTGAGCCTGACCCTTGGCAGAAACTACACCCTCAAGGAAGGTCGGACTGGATGGATGCGAGAGGAGCGGCCACGACCAGCAGGGGGCGCCCTGGGCCTGTTTGGTACGGGCTCCATTAAAACGGTGGTTCCATTTCTAACTTGTGATTGGCTTTTACACCTTTTCACAAGGGTGTGCCAAAAGCAGGTAACTCAGAGATGCTCAAAGTTCCTGAATTCTAGGGAGGCGGTACTGGAAGGAGCGCCAGGGACTGGATCAGTTAGTTTTCAGATGAGAAAACCGAGGCGCCATGAGAACCCCTGTCTTCTGATACTTCATCCACAAGGTTCTTCTCCATCCCATTTCTTTTCTCTCCGTCACACTGGCTTAGCTCTTACACTTGGGGGACAAAAGCAGAAGTATTACTACTCCTTCCCCTTGAAGAGGTACTGTTTACTATTAATACCAGTACTAACAATAGCTAACCATTTACTAAGTACAATGTTGAGCGCTTTACATAGATCATTTTTACTGAATCCTCAAACAGCCCAATGAATCTGCAATAGTGAAACCTGAGGCACAGAGAGGTCAAGTAACTTGCCCAAGGCACAACAGCCACTAAGCCACAGAGCCTGGATTCACTCCCAATCGGAGGCGACGAGTTCGTTCTCGCGGCACAACAGTGATTCCCACACCCCTCCAGCAGCCAGGACAGGGAGCATGCCTCATTTAACAGAGGAGGACACCGCGGCACAGCGAGGCCAAGGGAAACCAGCACGGTGACTGGCATGAGGCCAAGGCCCTGAGGCCTCTCACTGTGCAGGCAGCTGGCCCAGGAAGGGCTCCCCACATTTCCCTAGCATAGCTGCTCCAGGCTTTCCCTGCTGAATCCAGACTGCCAGTTCCATCCCAAGATTCAAATTCAACTACCTTTCTGGGCAGCTCCTGGTGAAGGGCATAAAGAGCTACTGGGTCCAATGAGTCTTAAAACACCGCCCCCTCCCCCCATGTGAACAAGGACATGTCCTCTCCTTGGTTAACCAGGTTAACTAACACATCTAGTGGCTAACAGTGCTCAGCCTTGGGGAATGAACACTGACGGATGGAGGCCAGACACAGGCCCTGAAAAGAGTCTTCTCTCATAGGGCACTGGGCTAAGTCCCTCACGCTCTTCACCGATATCTCGGGTTCATCCTCCTTCTGTCACACGCTAGCGTGCATTTCCCGGCCTCCCCGAGGTTGGGCAGGCCACGTCACTAGCTCTGGCCCCCGACTGCATGGAGTTAGCACTTCTCACTTCCGGTCGCAGCAGGTTAACTGCCAGTGTGAGTCCCCTCAGAGTTTTCTCTCCCTCTGACACAGGATGGCAGCATTCCCTACAATGGTGGCTTTTAGCCTACGTCCAGAGCAGAGTGGAGCCCCTAGCTCAGCCACAATGGACATGTAGTGTGACTGAGAAATAAACTTTTGTGGTTTTTAGCTACCAAGATTGCTTTTTCACTTTTGGGATCTTCATTTCTGTGGCATAACCTCGCCCCATCCTGACAGTTTCAGCACCAATGTCAGCCCTGCTTCCTAGACGCTAGGACTTTGCTAGGAGAGCATAGGAACGTAGACCTGACAGGTCCTGGAGCTCCACTTCCAAGAGTTCCTCACCTTGTGGCAGATGAGCATGGACCGGGCACCTCTAATGAGAAGTGCCCCAGTGAGAGACAGGGTAGAAACACACCACTTCTGACCAGAAGAAATCAAAGAAGGCTTCTGGGAGGAGGTGGCAATATAGTTGGCCTTGAAGGATGGGTTGGATTGGGGCATGAGGAAATGGCCAAAGGCATTCGGGAAGAGGGAACAGCAAGGGGAAAGGGCAGGAAATGCTGCAGAACAGACTGCACTGGAGTGAAAGGTCCGGAAAGATCAGAAATAAGAAATGAGGCTCAAAGGCTCAGGTTATGGAGATTCTTGGTGCTATCCCCTAGACACAGTGGGGAATATCAAGTTTAGAATCAGGGCGTGACATGCTCAGTGTCCTGCTTTGGCCTAGGCCCCTGGCAGCCAGAAAGGAGAGCAGGTGAAGGCAGGGAGACACAAAGGCATGGTTGTTAGCGGGATGCCACAATGGCCAGGGGGGGCTGATGGTGGCCGCAACCAACAAAGGAACAGGTAGCATAGGGAGTTCCAGGCTCATTCCCAAGGTTGGAAAGATAAGGCAACAGGACTTGAGCCAAACTTGGGGAAACAGACACAGGGGAAGTTCCCCACCTTGGACGTGAGCCTAGAAGTCAGGAAGGAGTTAGAGCTGGACCAGGAAGGACCGGCAGAGGAGAGGGAGATGGCAGAACTTCTTAAGAACTTCTAAGAACACACTGAACGTGGGAAGCGAGCAGGAAGGCACTCCGAAACAGACCAGGCGAGGCCTCGATGCCAGGTCGGGGCATGTGGACTTTATCTTACAGACTTAGGTTTGCAAACTTCTGGCCCATGGAATGACTCTGACCCACAGACATGTTTTGTTTGGAACATTTAGTTGCCAACATTTAAAGCCAAAGGAATTCACATGAAAATTCTCACTTCTGGCATGCGGTACGCCCAGAGAGCTGGCCACACTGAGCCTGTCTCCCCACCAATTACAGTTGGCAGCAGCTGAAGAGCGAGCCCCCTCTGCACGCGGGGTGTGGGCGCTCCAGCTGGACTCGGTCCCCACCACCTGCCTGCCTGGCTCATCCCTCCTTGTGCTAAATAAACATATCTGCGGGGCCTCGGAGAGCCTGGCAGGAACGCAGGCAGCCCGAGGGGTATCCCCTGGCTCAGGCTGGGAAGCGAGGGGAGTGACGATTTCTAAGAAGCTTGTTTCCACAGAGCTCCTCTGAGCCCGGCCCAGATCAGAAGAGGCAGGGGTAGAAGGTACCAGTCCGTCCCCCATCCGGTCCTGACTGAGCATCTGCTCTGAGCAGGACCTGCACTGGGAGCTGCCCCGGGAGCCTCCAGTCCAGCAGAGGAGGTGGAAATACCGACAGGCATTTGGGACACCAGGCAACGCAGGCTGCGCTAGACCCCCCTGGGGCATGGGAGCCCCGCGCATGAGGGACTCACTGGTCCGCAGAATGTTCCAGGCATTTGACTTAAAGTCTCAAAGGATGCGTGGTGTTTTGTCACGTCAGGTGGAGAGAGGAGAGCTCTGGACTAGAGCTGTGCTGGCAGAGAGAAGTCTAAGGAGACCAGTTCTTTCCTCGAGGGCAGAGGGCAGCCACCACAGGCTCTCGGCCAGGAGGGGCAGAGATCTGGGGCCTTCACTGCCCAGGACTCTGGGCCCAGCCCCAACCCCCTCAGGGCAAGCACTCACCGAGGGTCTGCTGGTTGCGGACGCCGCCGATCACCACGCAGATCTCGGCGGGAACGTCGCCGGTCCCATCCTTGCTGACCACCTTGCTCTCCTCCTTGGCCTCGCCCTGCCAGATCACCTCCTGGATGTAGTCGTCGGGCACCTCTGTCTTCACCTTCACCTCCGTCATCGTTCCCTGCTCGGCACTCAGCGAGGCCTCGGCCGGCACGGGCTCCGGCCCCTCCACCTTGGCGCTCTTCTGGCTGCGCTTCAAGCGCTCCCTGGGGAAGAAGAGAGTCTGTTCAGAGTGGACCCCATGCCCACCCCCAGGGCCACCTGGGGGCCCACCAGCCCAGGGGGCGGCACAATCTTTAGCTACAGACCCATCTGTCACGTGAACCTCTCCTTGAAGCACATGGCCATGGCTGCCCCTGAGGGTCCTTCGGGGAACCCTGGGGCTCCCAGGAACACAGTTTGAAAATACTGGGCTAGCCTGGCTCCACCACCACCCATTTTACAGATGGGGAAGCTGGGGTCTAAAGAGGTATACCTGTGCCCAGGAACTCCTGAAACTGGCTCTGGCTGATGGAAATAACTTCTCAAGCTTCACATAAATCAGCTGAGAATCTTGGCAAAACGCAGATTCCGGTTCAGCAGGTCAGGGTTTGGCCTGAGATTCTACGTTTCTAACCAGCGCCCCGACACTGGCGCTGCTAATTCTCCTTCCGCACAAGGAGTGGCAAGCGTGTACGTGGTTCGATGTGCGAAGTGTCTGGTGCTGTTCTCTGCGCTCCTTGGCAGGAGGCCTAGAGACCTCATCCAAGCTCTTCCCTCTCCAGTGTCACAGACGGAGAAACTAGAAGCCAGCGAGGCTCACTCGGTTGAGATGTCCTGGAGCCAACACTTGGCGCCCAACACACTGGCCTCTAAGTGGCTCTTCAAATATCAGAAAACATCCTCCAGGTAAGAGCTCAGTACTGAGGCGGGCAGGCCAGGTGGACACGGGGGCCTGGAGCAGAGCTGTGACTGGCCCTGGGCCACACACAAGACTGGTGGCAGGTCACGGCATGAAGCGCGGTCCCTGCTATTCACTCCTGAACGGTGTTATCATAAGGACTCGCTCATGCTCCTGGCAGGAGACTGTCACCACTGCTCCTGCTTCTGAGGTGGGGAAGCCAAGATGTGCACAAACTGGGAAATCGAGTCAGATTCCAGGCCCGGGGCTGCTGCCCTGGCCACAGCCAGCCTCCTCCACTGCTCCAGAGAAGCGTCTGCAGGGCGATCTTCAAGGCCCAGACTCCAGGCCCGCTCGGGCAAGACCCACTGGCATACCAACAGGGAAGCAGGGACCCAGGTTCTGATCCAGGACCCACAGTGGACTTGCTGTGTGACTTTGGACAAGACCCTTCTCCTCTCTGGGCTCCAGCTTCACCTATCACAACAGCATGGGTTTTATCACATCTCTGTCCCTCCCAGCTCTGTCCAGGGTGAAGAAAGTGAGGGGAGAGAGAGAGAGAGAGAGAGAGAGAGAGAGAGAGAGAGAGAGAGAGAGAGAGAGAAAGAGAGAGAGAGAGAGGGAGGGAGAGAGAGAGAGAGAGAGAGAGAGAGAGAGAGAGAGAGAGAGCCCCTAACTAACATGGGGGCAGAGAAAGGCCACTGAAGGTGCTATACACTAAATTGTGTCCTCAACACCCCAAATCACATGGTGAAGTCCTAATCCCCAGTGTGACTGTATCTGGAGAGAGGATCTCAACAAGGTAATTAAGGTTAAATAAGGCCAGAAGGGTGAGGCCCTATGACAGGACTGTGGCCTCAGGAGAGAGACAGAGGGACTCCTCTTTCTCTGACTCTGTCCCCACTGTGTGAGGACACAGAGAAGGTGGAAGCTAGGAAGAGGGTCCTCACCAGCTCCCAACCCTGCTGGGCCCCGATCTCAGACTTCCAGCCTCCAGAACTGGGAGAAGGTGTCCAGCCTATGGTACTTCGTTATGGCAGCCTAAGTTGACTAATACAGGAGGCCAGGACTCAGACGAACCGGATAGGAATGAAAAGGTAGGCAGAAGGGACACCAGCCACTGGCAAGAGCTATGGAGTCCGTCACTTCCGGTGTGACGTGAGCCAGCTACCGAACCTCTGAGTTTCAGCTTCACATCTGCAAAATAGAGCTAACGTGGTTCTCACATGGGTTTTAATCAACCAAGGCTTGAAAAACACGAGCACAGTGCCTGGCCTGCAACCACTCTCAAGACATGGCCACCATTACTATTATTAATAATGGCAAACTGTTAGCACATCTTCGGCACCCGGTGGGCCCAGTGACGCCTCCTCATGTGCCTGGTACATCACGGCCAGACACTGCCTGACCTCATGCCCTTCTCCTCGGTGGGAAATGTAAAACTGGATGATTCAATCCTCTCAGCATTCATTTCCTTTATTGATTTAAGAAACATTTCAATAAAGTGTCCTATCTACCAGGCACTGTTCTAACACACGGACTCCTCTTACCCTCAGTAACAGCCTGTGAGGTCAGTCCTGGTATTATCTCCATTTTACAGATGAGGAAACTGAGGCACAAGGTGAAATAACTTGTCCAAAGTCGCATGGGCACAAAGAAGCGGAACCAAGAATTGATGCAGGCATCCTGGCTCTCGCTGCAACATGCTTAGACTGGGAGAGAAACCGCCAGAGGGAGCCTGCCCCCCGCACCGTGGCAGCCCCCACGTCACCATTCTTGCCCTTCAGCATCCGAACAGAGTCAGGCCAAGGTGCTAGTGAGTGAGCAGGAAGGCGGGAGGCTCCTGGCTTTTTGGCTGCTGCTGCCTTCCCAGAAATCTTGAGCTACAGTCCCTCTGGTGAGGTCCAGAGCCCCCCTTGGGAGGGCATCACGCCTATTCCATCCCCCCGCAAAAAGCCTGAGTTCAGGGAGTCCCAGGAGCATAACCAGGACCAACAGGTCTGAGAAGTTACAAGGACAGCTATGGTCTAGGAGGGAGAATATTCCTGCCAGCTAGCCAGCCAAACGAGGGGCATGCTTAGGGTGGGGAGCTCCCTGGCCCTGAGGCACTGGAGCAGAAGCTAGCTCAAGGCCTGGCAGGATGGGATGTGATGACCTGAGATGGAAAGAGCATCAGGGTTTGAAGTCGAATCAGCTGGGGGCCAAATTTCGGCACTGCCCCTCCCAAGCAGTGGGTTTCTGCATGAGTGACTTCACATACACTCATCCCCACCCCAAGCCTCAGTCTTCACATCCATACAATGGGTAAACACAGCACACACCCCTCAGCACTGTGATGCAGAGAGGACAAGGCACTATCTGCATGGGCCTGGGACAGTGCCCCAGGGGAGATGTTCTATGGGTACCTACTGTCTTGGGGGAGGGGAGTGTGCACAGGATGCGGGGAAGGGTCTTACATGGCATAGACTGTAGTGCAGGGGCTGGAGAGGTAGACAGACAGGAGTTCAAATCCCAACTCTATCGCTGCCTGCCTGGTGACGCTGAGCGAGCCCCCGACCCTCTCTGAGCCTGTTTGCATATCCATGAAGCGGAGTCCCCACACCTACTCAAAAGGCCTTGTGAGGATCAACTGCAAAAATGTAAATCCAGGACCTTGTCTAAATCAACTCATAGAGATGATCATGCTGGTGGGAACTGGTGAAAGAAGTGGCTGAAATCCCCATTCCCTAGCTAAGACCACGTGGGCGCTCATGGTCAGCCAATCGTGCCTGCTCTGAGGTTGGAAGCCAGGGTCTGTCTGACCTTAATGCCAATCCAGCAAGAAGACAGCCCACAGGTCAGGGGGTGGGTGGGGGTGCTGGGCAGGCAGCTGAGGACTCTCCCTGGCTTGGCCCTCGCTGGTCCCAACCCTGGCCGCCCTGAGCACAGCTTCCCAAGACCAGCAAAGAGGCCCACTGGAGCGGGTGTCCAACCTGCCAGTGTTCCCCACAGCGGAGGTTATGGGAAGGGCAGGGCAGGGAAGGGCAGGGCACACACTGGGCCCCCTTACCTCAGCCCTTCCTTCACTGGCCGTGTTCGGAAGCTCAGCCTGAGTCCTGTGAGCACTTGATCGTGCTATCTGAACGGACTCAGTGTCCCTTTCTGCTCTCCAGGACCTCACTAGCATCATGACGTCCTGCTGAGAGGGAGGAGCTGTTGGGAGTCAGAAAGGCCGGGCATCCATTCACCCAGTGACCTGGGGCAAAGGGTTCCCTTCTCTGGGCCTCAGTTTCCTTCTCTATTAAAGGGGGACCACAATCCTTGCCAGGACGGGGGCAGATGAGCCAGGAGCCGGCAGAGAGGTTTCCATGGATGGCAGCTGTCATTACGAGGATGACATCCCCACCTCCGGGAGCCTGCCCTGCTCACTGGAGATGCAGTTAGAACCTCTCTCTGAATGTCCCCTCCGCCCTGCACAGGCGATTCCTGCACTTTACACTGGGAGCCATGTGAGCCATCCTCTCACCCACAGGCACCGTGGCACACAACATACGCTCCCTTACATGTGACACCCCTGAGGCCTTGCTGTGCGGAGGACACGGCTTCATGCTTCAGATTTACAAGCCCAAATGTTGCTTTTCTCGGCTGCTTTGCATTTAATTAGGCGTCCTCGTAACAACGGAATCGCAGGAGTACTTACATCACTTTGAATTAGTGGCGCAGCTCCTTCCAACTTCTGCAAAAATTTTTTTTTCTCATCTATCATTTTTTAAAATAGAGCTCATTATTTTAATTATATCCATTTAAATGTACAGTGGAGCCCTTGGATATTCTCAGCACGAATCATTAGGTATATTAGTGAAAAGCACTCGGAATCCATCTACACGCTGACACTCCACAATCTATTCTATTTGTGTCTCTGTAAAACAGATTTATATATAGATAACTACAAAATAGTTGCTCAAGATATGCCATGAATTTTATATTTAGCCCGAGTCACACTTCAACATAGAATCTAAAGCCGGGCACCGAGAGGCTATTTCTCAGCAAGTACATAGCGTCTGCGGTCGCTGGCTACTCCTCATGCCAGAATGCTGGGACAGAAGCCAGACCAAGCGGGTTCTTGCCCAAGGAATTCCCTAAGAGCCCTCGCCTTTCACTAAGGTGATGGTTCTCAAAGTGTGTTCCTTAAAGGCCTAGGGGTTCCATAGCAGTGGCCCCCAAAGCACTCATGAAGTCTGAATGAGGAGGGTGGTATTAAACGGGGCTCCAAGACCCCCCTCTCTCTGATATGCATAGCTTGGTCTAATGTATACATATTTGGCTTCTTTCTCCCTGTAGAGGGGTAAATGGTGTCCCTGTCCCACCCCCCCCAAATATATGCCCACATCCTAATCCCTAGAACCTATGAATGAGACTTTATTTAGAAAAAAAGGTTCTTTGTAGATGTAAATAATTGAGGATTTTGAGATGAGATCATTCTGGATTATCTGGGTGGGCCCACAGGCATTGAGAAATCCTTAAAGCAGGGGTGGGAGCATCCAGCCCGCTGGCCACATAAGGCCCACGAAATCATTGGGTCTGGCCCTGCCAACGCATTAGGGGTGAGTTAATTAAATGCTTGACCAAATATAGCAGGTTATTTTTTAAAATATATTTTTATTGATTTCAGAGAGGAAGGGAGAGGGAGGGAGAGAGAGAGATAGGAACATCAACGATGGGAGAGAATCATTGATCGGCTGCCTCCTGCACACCCCCACACTGGGGATCGAACCTACAATCTGGGCATGTGCTCTGATCAGGAGTCAAACTGTGACCTACTGGTTCATAGGTCGATGCTCAACCACAGAGCCACGCCGCCCAGCACAGGGTAATTTTTAAGTTGATAATTTTGTATGGTTCTCGAATGATGTTATACATATTCAAATGGCCCTTGGCAGAAGAAAGGTTCCCCACCCTGCCTTAAAGGGACACACAGGAGAGTGGACAGACACAGATGATAGACACAGAGAAGGGGGCGGCGGCAGCATGGCCACAGGGAGGGATGGGAGTGATGCAGCTCGAAGTCAAGGAATGCCGCAGCCACCAGAGGCTGGAAGAGGCAAAGAGAAGATTCTCCCCGAAGCCCGGAGACCTGTGACCCTGTCGACACCTTGCTTTTGGACGTCGGGCCTCCAGAACTGTGAGAGAACAAACTTCTGCTGGTTTAAGCCACCCAGTTGGTGGTAATTTGTCACAGCAGGAAACTGATACACTACATCCGACTACATCTGAAGAAATAGCTCCAAGTGGTTAAGTCTGTAAACCACTGCCCTCCACGACCCTCAGTTTCCTTTTGCTTCGCTCCTACTCGTCCCTGTTATTGCATCTGGCCAGTCCAATGTACCCAGAGAGCCTGCCTGGGGAGGTTTCAGAGCAACTCCCTTCTTCTGGGTGTTACCAGATGGCCCTCCAAGTGCTTAGACCCACCCCATCCCATCTGGCGCTCACAAGAGCCCTGTGGTCCAGAGGGAGAACAGCCCTCTTCACATCCACGTGCTCCTTGTGCACAGGCCTGGTGCACAGCAGGGACGCCATCAACACCGGGAGCGAATGGCATGCCTGAGGTCTCACAACTTCCAGGGATGAGTTTGTTCTGGAAACAATTCTTCCAGCTCCAGGAGGGAACCGGTCCCACAAAACTCTGCAGCCAGAGACCATGCAACCAAATAACAAATCAGTAGATTTGAGGCCCGAGGACAATCGTCATTTCTGGCCATGTTGGAGGAAGAGTCTCAGGAGTCAGACAACTTCGTTCCTGGGTACAATGCCCACATCTCTCCACCAAAAACGCTCATGCCTGCTGCACTCAGCTTTCTCATCTGCACACTGAGTGGGCTGGACCTCTATGCAGCAGGTGCGCCTGTCTCCTGGCACAGGATGGGGAGCAGTGCATCCATCGCACCCCAAGACTCAGCCTGAGGACGCCCCACCCCCTCCAAAGGCTACCTCTACTTTAACCACCTGAAACAATGTAGAGGGGGAAATCTCTAGTCACAGCGTGTAAATAATGACTCGGTTAGCTCCCTCTAGAATACAACTTCATTAAAGACTCCAGTCATTAGGAATGAGGGTTAACTGGCCTCACGCTGTGCTTAAGCACACTCTCCAGGAACGCATGGCTGCGTGGGGTGTTCAATGAATGAACGCACATCCAACCACGACTGCGGGGGCTGTGTTTACTCTGCTGCAGGGGCTGACCACTGGCCAATGCTCCCACTCTACCCATCGGCCTACCACCCAAGGATCTGAGTGCAAATGACTATCTATTTGTAGATGTCGGTGGACCCCCTCCTTGGCAATGCTTCCTAAGTCCGATGAGGTTGTTGCCTCCCCCAGTCTCCCAGAGCTGTTCTTCCTTCCCAAGACTTCCTGGGACGGCCATGCTCCTCAATCCAATGGTCCCTTCTCGCTCCTCATTGAACCCGTTCTTTGACGAGAGCCCCCCTCTCTCCTCCGTCCAACTCTTTCCTCACTTGGTTCTGTGCTTGCCGGTGGGCCTCTCACCTGCTGGCCCCTCCTGTGCCTTCTGCTGATTCCTCTTCACCAGCCCACTGTTATACCTCAACATGCCCCAAGGACCCGTTCTGGAGCCTCTTCTATTTTTATCCACACTCACTCCCTAAGTCACTTCGTCCAGATTCCTGCTTTTAAATATTAACTATGTGAAGATGAATCACAAACTGTATCTCCAGCTTGGACCTGCCCCCTGACCTCCACACCTGCATCACCAACTGCCTAACCAGCACCCACACGTAACAGGTCCAAACTGAGCCGCTGCCACGGCCCTCCCCCAAGTCAACAAACAGTTCTTCTGACTCCTATGCTCTCCCTACTGACCCCTGAGTCTAAGACACCCCCAGCGAATAGCTGTAATCTTCCCCATTCCCTTCACTAACAATTCCATCCCTCCGGCTCCTCAGGCCCAGACCTTGGAATTATCCTTGCCTTGAATTTAAAAGCAAATCCTATAAACTCCACCTTCAAAATATGTCCAGAACCTGAGCACTCCTTACCCCCCACGGCCACCACTCTCGTCCAAGCCGCCTTCCTTCCTCCTGTCTTGTTGTAATAACCTCATAGCCAATCTCCCTGCTCCTACCCGGGCCTGACGCTTCCAAATCCATGTTCAACACAGCAGGCAGAGCGATCCTATGAAAACAAGCCAGGTCGTGTCACCCTTCGGCTCACAGTCCATTTGTGGTTCTGCATCTCACGCAGAGTAACAGCCACAGTCCTCACCTGACCCTCAGGGCTCTGTGACGTGCCCCACGTGCCCGCTGACCTCATCTGCTAACATCCCCCCCCCCCCAACCCCGTTCTCCTCACTGGCCGCACCATCTCCGTGCTGTGCTGTCAGCTGTCCCCTGAGCACACAGGCTCGCTCCTGCCTCGCTCTGCACCTGCACTTTCCTGTCTGGGATGTTCTCTGCCTCCCCAGGTGCCTCCGTGGCTCGAGCTCTCCATTCCTTCAGGTCTGTTACTCAAACATCCCAGGGCCAGTGGAGATGTGCAGGCTGCCGATGCAGGGCCTCCGACGCCCCAATCCCCTTCCCTGCCTGATGTGTTCTGCTTAGTATTTGCCCTGTTTACCGAACGTTCCTGTTACCGCTCATCCTCTTCACTGTCTGTCACCCCAACTGGAACATGAGCTAGAAGAGGGCGGGGACTTCGTCTTGTCTTTCATGGTCACATGTCAGCACCCACAGCAGTGCCTGGCATGTGGGAAGTGATCAGTAAGCACCCTGTTCATTTAAGGACCCAAGGCACGTGCCCTGGAAAGGTCAATGCCAGTGCAGCCTCCGGGGCATCTCCCTCCAATATCGCCCGCCAAATGTCAACGGTTTAACTGCTCAGAACTGAAGGCAGCCATGTCCCACCCACCTTCCCTCGTGGAACACGGGTCGGAGATGTTCCCCAGGAGCCAATGGAAAAAGTGATGCTTATTTCTAAAGTGTCAAAGTCCTATTTCCTTCCCAATGGAAATTCCCGCCAATGCAGCACACTCTTCCTCCTTCCTGAAACGCCAGTAGCCTGGGAACACTCTGACACCAGCTTTTCCCCCTCCAGCTTCATTGAGATATTATTGACACATGACACATGTACATATAAACTGTACCATGTGATGATCTGATACTGCACAGTGACACCAATTCCTGAGGGTGCAGGGTCGCCGTTCTATCATCAATCGGCAGACCTGGGTCCTCAGGGGACGGGGTGGGGTGCTGAGGTCTCGGGGGGCCTGCGTCTCACATCAGGGGTTCCGGGAATGCCCCTCTGCTTCAGACAGGCTCCTGCCTCCACTGTGCCCACTAATTCCACCTGGCTCTCAGAGACTTCCAGAGGCAAGGGCCCCCACCCCGGTGCCTGGCCCCTGGCTGACGTCCATTAACATCTGCTGAATGATACAAACAGAAAAAAGCCCGATGTAGATACGCCAGCACGCAGGGTGAGAGGTGCTGCTGGTGATGGTGGCGATGATGGCCCAAAGGACGCAATCAAGAACAAGGGCAGCTGAGATGTACTGCGTGGCCATGGTGCCCAGGCAGGGCGCCTCACTCCACAATGCCTCCCAGGGTAGGCAGTTTTGTTTTCAGATAAGAAAACCTAGGATCAGAGACGCAGAGTGACTTTTCCTGATCGCACAGCCTTCTAGTGACAAAAGCGCGATTCAACTCCAGCTCTTGGGCTTTTGATCGTTTGGATGATTTCTGTTTTCTCTTCTCAACAACTTGTTGAATGAATGAACAGATAAATTAACAAATGACCAGAAGCTCCCAGAGATGGGGAACCTATTCCCGAGGCCCCTCCAACACCGTTCATATCCTGACAGAATGGAGCACGTGCTAGAAGCTGAAATTCAGGGACCCATCTCTGCCACAGAAGACAGCACTTGGCACAGCTGTGTTCACTGCTGACCTCCAACTCTCCTTGACGTGTTTGAAAATGGCTGCTGTGCCCACACGTCCTTTGGCTAGAAAGAGGCTCCTGTCTTTGGCCGCAAGGACAGAAATCACAATGGGGAGAAAGGGCGAAACGTCTGTCCACTATCCTGGAAGGACAGACAGCGGGAACCTGCAGCAAAACCCCGGCTTCCACGGACCCTGGTAATGAGGTCTGGTCTGTAGTTACTATTCCTCCCGTGTTTCAAATCTGCACGCCACCACACAGGCCTTAATAACCCTCGGAATTATCTGCACCTCCATTTCTGTCACGTATCACTGATATATTTTAATAAATAGTCAAGTAGAAGAGATGAGAATAATAGATTAAAACTATTAACCTATTTAACAACTCTTAACAGTCTAGAAATTCAAAACAGCCTACAATGCATAAATATACCATTAGCTTGAGATCAGTCTTAGGCACTTAATTGTCTCCATGTTGGTGTCAGTCAGCCACAACGCTGGGCGACACTGCAGCTCGGAAAGACAGCGTGAGGATTTAAATATGAAGAGTTAATTCCCTGGTTAATGTAAGCCTAACAGAGAGAAAAGCAGGAGTCTTGAGCAACGCTGGGTAAAGCTGGAAATTTCTTTCCTGGGTGTCCTGGTACATGCAAGGCTGGCCCAGGTCACTGAAATGTTAAGTGTCTTCAACGAAAGCACAGCCTTCGTTCGTCTTCCAGTAGGTCAGCCGGCAGGGGCGCAACTCAGATCCGTCGGGACCCTGCAGACTCAAGAATTCTCCCCCAGGTGGGACCCACTCACTCACAGGTCATGGGGGGCCCATGCCCACGGTTCTGCATCTTCTGGGGCACCCATGGGTCCGAAGCAGACCCCAGAGGGCAGGTAACTCAGTCAGTGAAGAGTGAGGCAGTCCCTAAACTGGTCCTCACGCTGGATGATGTACACACACTCCCTCTTCACCAACGTTATTTCCTGCCGAGGCTGTGACTTAGTTCCCATCCCTTCCTTGTACAAGTCCTCTGGCTACTTTCTCCTTGGAATGAAAGGTCCTACCCAACAGGACCACTTCCTCTCCAACGTGCTGCCCACACTAACAAGTGATACCCAGAGCTGTCCAGCGGCCATCTCTCCAATGGCAGTGCCCACACACCCCGCCCTGGCATTACATCTGGCCTCTCCTCTCCACACTCCACCCGCCAGTCCCGGAGGCCAGCTGATGACATACTGAGGTTTGTAATGCACAGCAGCTCTGTCCACACACTCTAGCGGGAGGACCCAGCCTGGTCCCTCACTGCCCAGAGGCACCCCGCCCCCTGACACACAAATGAGACTCCTAACTACATAGTCCAGGTCCTCCCAAGGTACCGGGATGATAACTAGATACATGGACCACTGCCAAGCTCCCTAACCGCCCACCCCGCCCTCTCCTCCAGTGTAAGCCAGGGATGTGAACACTAACCACTAAGGGTTGTGGAGAAGATTAAAGCACAGAGATGCCCAGCATGGCACCACACACATAGTAGGACTCAAATAATGTTCGTTTTTTTCCTCCCATCTTTACCAAGATCTTGCCAGACAAAATATGAAAAGTTTGGTGAAACTATGAAAAAGATGAGCTTGTAGGCCATGGATGGAGTATTCATGAATGTGCGTAGGAGGGGTTTTTAGGCCCGATCGGAACAAAAGGAGCTGCGATGAAGAGGAGAGCCAAGCCACTCCCTACCGGAGGGGAAGGCGGGGGTGATCAAGGTGGCCTTGGCATACACTGGCATTCCTAACCATCATGTGTTGCGTGGGACCTGGAGGAAGCTGAAGCCGAGGGTGAGGATGTTTCTCCTCCGCTGGCAGAGCCAGACAGACGATGAGGTTCTGGAAATTTTCCAGGTTGCTTTCTCAGATCAAGGGCCTTTGTCATTAAGGACCTCAAGAAGTCAGATCATCCTAGTGACCGTTCCCAAGTCTGCGCTTCTTCAGGACAAGGCAGGACTTCTGGACGCTCTGAACTGATAGTCACAGCTTCACCGGAAGTTTCTTGACTTGCTCAAAGGGCCCAAGGGGGAGATCCGAGCTGGGCGGGGGCACCGCGCAGAGGTTCCCTCGAGGCCCGTCACTTCACTCTGCAGGACCACCCCAAGTTCAAGAGCCACAGGCCATTTGGCAGAAATGATTCCCTGATTCTGATGTGCCGAAGTGAGTGGCATTTCTGTGGCTGTCTCCACAGAGCAAACCTAAGGATGTCGCTGAATTTTCAGAATCTGCCTTATTTGCAGAGTCTTGGTTTAACAGTAACTGATAAAGCACAGTGAACTCTGCCCACCAAAGAAAGCAACGGGCTCCCTCTCCTTTTCACACTTGGGAATTTAACTTTCCAAGCCAGCCTGCAGTTTTTATGATTTTTGTGGTCCAACTCTGCCCGAAGTTTGCCCAAAGATTTCCAGAATACACATTTCTGGAAATTAAATAAGCTCCATTAACAGGCGTATACACCTAAAGTCAAGATGGGAGTCGCAGCCTAAAATACACCCCGAGTCCTCAAGTGATTCATTCTGTTAACACCACACTGGTCAATGATGAGCATCGGGCCCACTGTTCCTGTGAAATTTTATGCAAATGAAGATAGTTTAGGGCTACTTTTATTTTACGGCTGAAATCCAAAATGCTAAACAACAAGAATATGTTATTCAAAAAATAATGATGCAGCCACACGCATGTGGTCATCAAATTAAATGGTCCACCAGTGAAAAATCTTGGCTAAAAAGGACAAGACTCAGCCTAGCCCAAAGCCATTTGACTATTTGGGTAACGTTGGACAAGTCTATTTCTCAATTCCCTCCAAGGAAGAGGGATGCCAATCACTGCCTCAGAGGGCCTCTGGGAGGATCGAATGAGCTGTGTATAAACTGCATAACACAGTAGCTGGATCATGGTAGGCCCTCAGCAAATACAAGCTCCCATCCCCACCTGCACCCCCCATCCTGCCCTCTCTCCAATGTCTAGGCTCTACAAGAAATCAACTGCCAGCCCACTGTTACCTTTTCCTAGGAGTGGAAGCTAGCATGGTGGAGATGTGGTGATAAAACAAGCATTTACTGAACATCTACCCTGGGCCAGACATGGTGCTAAGGTATATATCTCATTATCACACTTAATAATAACAACATTAAATTATTATTAACATTATTACCAATGACAACACTATCAGGGAGGTACTGATATAACCCCCATTTAAACAACAGGGAAACTGAGGACAGGTAACTAGCCCAAGGTCACATATTCAGGAGGCGGGCAGTGCCAGGATCTGAACCCAGACAGTCTGGGCTCTTCAACACTGAGCTAAGCTGCCTGGCCCTTAGTGGGGCTGGAGAGAGGTCAAGGACGATGGATGCCTGGCAGACCAGGCATGGAGAGTGGGAGCCACAGGGGTGACGGCTGTTCCACACCCTCCCAGGCCCAAGCGGGAGGCTATGCACTTTGGATGCAGGACTCACACAACCCAGCTTTGCAAAACGGCATTCCTTAGTCCTGACTAAAATAACCTTTTAGAAACTCACCTGCAAGCCTACCTTCTAAGGTCCTGAACATTAGCAACACTTCTTACAACATCTTGTCTCCTGCCATGTACTCTCCTCCTGGCAGCCAGAATGATCCTTTTAAAAACCAAATTGATGCCACCCTTCTGTCCAAAATCCCCAGTGGTTCCCCACCTCCAAGGCCCTAAAGAGCCACGCCACATCAGCTTCCTTGCTGTTGCTCCAATATGATACACAAATTCCTGCCCCACGGCCCTGCACCTACTATTCCCCCACCTACTATTCTCTCTGCCTGAAATGTGCTTCTCTCATGATTGCTTGGCTCAGTCCCTCATCTCCTTCAGATCCTTGTTCAAATGCCACCTTCCTGGGGATGCAATACTCCCTCTGGTTCACTAATCCCCCTCCCTGCTTTCTCCCATAGCACCTTTTACCACCTGACATACCACATAGTTTATGCATTTATTATGTCTCTCCCACTTCCACTAGAACATCAACTCCATACGGCCAGGGTTGCTGTCTGCTGTTCATTACTATATATCCAGCACCGGGTCATAGGTCAGACTCTGGCATTTAGCAGGTGCTCCGTAAGCATTTCTGGAATGAATGACCGGAATGATTTTTCACCTCCCCCCCCCCCCCCCCAACAATCTCCCTGTCTACTCAGGCCTGATCACTGGGTTAGGCAGCGAATACATGAGTCCCTTAACCTCTTCCACCCCTGGCTTCCTTATCTCCAAATGAGAGCGCTGGAGTAGGTTATCTGCAGAGTCCTTCCACGCCTGAAAACCTTCAACTGACAACAAAAGGCAACAATTCTTCCCCACAGCAAGCCCGTGGCTTCATTTACGTGATTATAAAAACCACATTTCCTTTAGTATTTTCCACAGCCAAGGCCCCGCAGCCCCCATGCCCCCAGAATAAGTGAGGTTTGGCTGAGCTGTGCTCTGTGACTTGTAACCTGCACACCAGGTCAGCATTAACCTCAAGTGCTGGGATCACTGGTCTTGTAAAATCGACCCAGGTTGGGTTACAAGGAAATAAACCAAACCACATTCGGTTGTCTCTTAGGATCAGAAACACCATCTCTCCTTGTCCCCCTCAATTTCACACTAATTCCTGAGCAGCCCATGCTGTTGGTTTTGGGGTTTAGCCAGAGGCCCTCTGGAGAAGTAACAAAATGGGGTGTTCTGGGCCAAAAGGAAGGTGCTGAGACGAAAGTAGACCCTGGTGTGTAAGACAGCGTGCTGTGGCATGGCTGGGAGCTCAGGGGAAGCCCATGTCAGAGGGTCGCAGGTCCTTCAAGGCCATTCCATCTAGCCTACCTCTGACCCCAGGGAGCCTTGGGGCTTTGTTTCCCCATCTGAAACAGGGACTAAGGGAGTCTAATGCTCCACAAAGTGCCTACAAGTCTAAGCCCCACTTGGCCAATCTAACCCAGGCCAGGGTCAAGTTCACCAGCATCAGCTAAGGCCTACATTGACATTCTCTTGATGTTTAAGGCGTAAGTCACTTCTCAGACTGAATGCTGGGTCACTGTATAACATTACTGCTTTGGTCTTTCAAAGATGCGCTACTAGCTTTAATGACAGAATCAATATAAACTCACTTGTTAGCTCCTTTGGAGTCCTTGCCTTCTTGACAAGCCCCCAGCCTATGGCAGAGCCGTTGGCCCCTAACAGTCTCCGCTAACACCTATTAACTGATCACTTCATACCAAGAAGTGAGCGGGCACAGTGGTTAAGCATATGCATCGGAGGAGTCAGACCTGGGTGAGCATCCTGGCTGTCCTGCTCACTTCCAACTGGGAGGCCTGAAGCCCAAACACGTCTCTGTGCTTCAGCGTCCTCGTCTGTAAAGTGGGAATAAGAGCACCTCCCACTTAGGGTTATTATAAAGATCACATGAATTAATAGTAAGTTGATATATGTAAGTCACGAAGTCGGGAGCTGACATGTAAGTGCTGACTCAATGGTAGTCATAATTATTAGAAATTTCTTCAAATGACACATGACCCTAGGGTTTGGATTGGTCCTTCCTGGGGTATATTCTGGCATCTTGGTAATAATACGGGGCTCCGTGACTGAGTATATTCAAGCCTAGGCTAGTCACGGGGAGCAGAGATGGCACGTATGCCACCCACCCGCTCCCCTGACTGGGCAGGCATCTCTAATCTATCTCAGCACTCTTCTCCCCCTGCAGCCGTGGGCTGCTAAGACCCAATACAGAGCTCCAGGCAGCCACTAGGACTATGGGGAAACCCGCCTGCTGTCCCCTGACAACAGGCAGATATGCTGGCATGGGAGATTCATGCACGAAGGCAAAGACCACTTCACGTGACAATCATGAGAAACGGATGGAGCCTTGTCTTTTCCCTGCTGTAGACCCAGCACTTTGAACAGTGCCTGCCACGCAGCGGACACTCAAATATCCGTTGGATGAATAAATTAGCATCAAATACATCTGGGCCCGTAGCACACAGCACTAGGCCTAACCTAGCAGGTGCTCAATGAATGAGGGAGGACGGTGGGATAGGCTTGCTGGACCCTCACTTGAGCTCACTGTTTCTGAACAGAGAGTGCACCCAGCTTCGGCAGGTTCAAGGCCTCGACACAGCCACTCACTCATCACATGACCCTGAGCAGGACCTTTCCTCCCCAACTTGAGCAGCCAAAGGCCCATTGAGGATTGAGTCATCCTTGGTTCCAGGCACAGGTGCCCACAGAGGACCCCAGGAGGTCTGGAAAGTGCTGCCCACACAGTACATCCTCCAGGGAAGTACGGATACTTCTCAGCAAAGGGGCCTGGCCCGGACCATCCATCCCTTCGGGAGGAAGAAAGAGGCAAACCAGGGAGAGGTGGCTGCTAGTGGTGAGGGAGGCGTGGTGAGGTGAGGGCGTACCTACCTGCTCGCCGTGCTTTTCCGTCCAGCCGCACTGGCTCCGTCAGCCTGCAAAAGAAACCCAAACACCTGCATTAGCCAAGGGGGGAGACACAGAATTCTACCCTCTGCCACCCCACCAGGCTGCAGCCCGGCACAGCCTTGGGACACAGGGGTGAGCTGGCCCTGTCCCCCGCTCCATTCCTTCAGGCTGGAAAACTCTGCCCCCAGTGGTGAGAGGGAGTCAGCACACCCCCAACCCACATTTGCTGGGCCCTTTAAATCCAGCGGAGCACCCATTGCCAACACAAACCCAGCAACCACAGAACCCTGGGGACTCGGTGAAAAGTAAGTAACCAGCTAAATCTGAGATTGAATTGCACCATTTTTATTTTCAGCTGGGATTTCCAATAAAACAGTAGCCGCAGATTTATTCCCACCAACCGGAGGGGGGAAATTCATTTATGTTAAAATATTCTGTCCCCCAACCCTCTGAGCAGGGGGAGGCGAGAGAGTGCTGGTTCCTAATCTCTTTATTTGGGGGCGGGGGTGGGGTGGGGAAATAAGGCTGACCAAATTAAATTTTCAGAAATCATAAAATTTCCGATGGAGAGACTGAGGCCCTGGGGGAGGAGGAAGCTGCCTGCAGTCTCATGAGGGCTGAGGGACAGAGACCTGGGGATCCTGACTCCCAGGCCAGTGCTGGGGGGACCGCGATGCGGAGGCCACAGACATGGGGGAAGGCCCAGGTTCCCCACCACCCCTGGTTGAAGAAGCAGCCCCTCGCTTTGTGCAAACGTTTAAAATAATGTAGCTTCAAAATGCTGGCACACATGTGTTCCCAGATTCAGAATCCTTCCAATTTTAGAAAGGTAATGTTGCCACGTGTGTTCTGCATTTGGAAACAACCCTGGCGGGGTCTGGGGAGCCCCCAGGACTCAAGCACATTGATGTTCCTACAGAGAAACTTACACAGTGAGCCCCCCTGGGATAGATGAAGAGGGCAACCAGCCTGTTCTCCCTGAGGTCAGGTCCTGCCACTTCATCAGCGACAAAAAAATCTTTCCTGTTTTCAAACTTTTCGCATTTCAGGGTTGGATGAAGGATTGATGACCTAAAATAAACACAGCAGCCGCTACCTATTGATGAGTGCTTATGGGAAGTTGCAAACTGGCAAAACCAGATGGCGGACTTCAATCCAAAGTGTAAATATATAAAAGTAAAGGCATTTCACCCCCCCTGGCCCCCCACACACAAAGGCCACATTTCAGCTTCTCTTTAAAAACCAGTTAATCCAGCAACACAGTCCCCACATGGCCACAGTCAGCTACAGCTGACATACCTCCTTCTACCCTTCCCTCTCGCCTCTTACACAGCCCTCCAGCCTGGCCCCTGTGGGCATCCAGACGCTCTCCCCCTGGAGAACTTCCCAGCAGGTGCTAGTGTACGACATTACATGCCGCTTATTCAATCCTCTCAATAGGTCCCCCAACACACATACACAATATTCCCATTTTACAGGTTCGCACAGAGGGTCCTTCAGCCACTTATCCAATACCCCATGGCTACAAGCCCAGGTCTGGGTGACTCCAGCGCCTACCTTCTCAGCTCTGTAATACTTTATTGTCCACCAACATCCAGGAGAGCTAATGGAGAAATGGGGTGAGCCTACACCACTCCGACTGTCCACAGGAGGGAAGTAGAAAGGTGAAGGACAAATGGGGAGGCAGAAGCATGAGGCCTGGGCAGGAGAAATTAATGGGATGCCGGTGTATTATTTCAGTAGAAGAAACAAAGCAGAAAATGGTTTGCATATCATTTCACTGGGAGCAGAAGAACGGGATCAATTACAGCCTCTCTCCGACACTGCATTCCTCAAAACTTGTCTGTAAAGCGAGCGGGAAGACAATGTTTTCACGTCCGTATCGTAAGAGGCAGAAGTGGCAGGGGGTGGGAATTCTGCCCCAGAGAGCCTAAAAAAACGGTACAATCCCAAATGACCTCTCGCCTTCCAGACTCAACTCTAGCCTTCGATTTCTAGCATTTCATACATATTTTTAATGTTGTCTTTTGTTGTCCTTTTCCTTCATAATTTCACACAGAGTTGACTAGTTCAAATACAGGGAACGTGGCTGGGTACGAGAGAAGATTCTGTTTTTTGCACACCTGATCATCCCCAGCTACCGTGCCCTTTTATGATGCTTATGATACTGGAGCTTTGTATCACTGCTAGCAACACTCATTTTTATTTTCCACCCATTTTTATAAATAAAGACAAAGTGCGAATAAAAAATGTTCAAATAGTTGTCTAAACAAATCCCTTTGCAGAGACTAAGGTGGTGGCACAAGGGAAAACAAACCGATGAAGGAGGAGTGCTACCCTGGCAGGAGTAGAGCTGATGGACAATGGGCACAAGTCAGAACTGTCGAAAATAGCACCTGTCAATCACAGCAGCTGTCAATCACAGCATGCGGGCCTGCATCTAGACCCACCATAATGACAAGGACGACCCCTCCCAGCCCCAGTTGAAGCCCGCAGTGCTAAAGGCGCCAACTCTCAGTGGTAGAGCTCCCTAAGAGGCCAGGCCAGCTTGCTGCGTGTCCTCACCAATCAATACATCATAGCGACCCCTACTGTTCGAATCAGTTGCACCGCTGACACTGCCATTTTCCTAGGCCCCAAGATTCTAATACCAGCAAATTCATGTGACCCAACCTGAACCACAAATTCAGGGTAATCTGACTTGATCTCAATTTGAAGTTTAAGAGGACAGGGTTTAGACTCAGGCGGTCTGCGTTCGAGTCCTGGTTCTGCCATTTCCTAGCTGTATGCTCCTCGGTGAGTTTCCTCATCTGCAAATGGCAATACTGTAATCCCAGGACCTCCATCATGGGGCTGGCATGAGACTTAATACAAGGTAACTTACACAGAGTAGCGCAGATAAACGTACTTAGCAGGGCTCAGCTGCAGAGCCGGCCTGGGCAGCACCAGGGGTCTCCCCGGCTTGTCTCAGGCCTGATCTGAGACAAGCCGCAAGTCAGCATCTCATGAGCTTCCACCTAACCCCCCACCACTGAACACGGCGGTGCAGATAGAGTACGAAGCGCAGGCCAGGCATGTGTTGCAATCGCTTAAGTAATGGAACCTCTACTGCTGTCGCCACTACTGCTGGGCCATGTGCTCCTAGAGGATATGTAGCTTCCTGCCCAGGCTCTGTCTGGGTCTCCCTTTGAACCTTGGGCAAGCTTTCCTTTCCCTGGACCTGAGCTTGCCCATAGGCAAGAATGGGAGCAGGAGCAGGAGAGCTGAGTCAGGTCATCTCCACCCTCTACGTTCCTCTCTGTCATTCTATGTGGAGTTGACCCAACCTTACCCAAGCCCTCGATGGCAAATGAAATGTGCTGGGGACAGTGGGCCATGAGAGACCCTCCTGCTCACTCTCTCAGAGGAGGGGGTAAAGGCACCCAGACACCCCCAGCTCCCCATCAGGGTACCTAGCCCCATCCATTCCTTATATACCGGCTTCTCCTTAGAACCTGAGCAAGGCTATTTTTGGTTCCATTCAACCCTCCTCTTCCCTCCCCAAATGAATGTTAAGTTGCTCTTTTCCATTCTCTTATTAAGGATTTTCTTGGAAAGAAAATATTATTCCAAACCCAGAAATTTTATTTCTAAATTTGTGCAAATGTAAGTTGTAATACATTAGCTGCATTTCACATTTTGTGCAAATGGCAGAAACAGGCAATTCGTGTGCTACGGGATGGGGGCTGGCCAACGATTTCGATAAAATAAACCCTTTTTTAATTTAAATGCTAATGCACTGAATTAAAATTTAATAACTGAGGAAATTGAAAAGCCGAGCAGGAATATTGGAAATAAATCCAAGCAGAAACAGCTGAAATTAAAAATTCTAGAGAGTGGGAGGATAGCAGCTAAGCTGTCTTATATGATTACATTTTTTTTTTTTTTTCAGAATGAAGCAAAAAAAAAAAAAAATCCTATCTCTCGCTGGCTCTGGGGCAGTAAATCCACAGTGCTGTGATTTATTGCTCAATTTTCCTGAGGGAAAAAGGCTTTCTTTCATGCTGAAATATTTCATAAATTTCAAGCCAGCATAAATTCTTAATTTAAAAGTTATGGAGGTCACATTTAGTGCACTGGTACGGTTCCAAAATCTTAAAGGAATAGAGCAACCAAAAAAAAAAAAAAAAGCAAATAGGAGGGGCAGAATTTGCTTTTTTTTTTTCCTCCCCCTTTTTGGTTTTAATTCACAAGTTGAAATTTCATTATTAAAGATTCCTCCTGGATGGATGAAACCCAAGCACGTGGGGACCTGGTGTGTATTTGGAAATCTGCCTCACAAGATGAAGAGATAAAGATTTAATTCAATTATAAAAAGGCTTTTTTTTCCCCCTTTAAGCCACTTGAGGAATTTCTGGTAAAAATTTCCTCCCTTCACTGCCCCGGAAGGGGTGAGGGTGGGGGAGGGTGGCCAATGTAATGGCTTCTCTTAGATCTCCAATCTTTTGTGCACACTGATATATTCATTTGTTATACAGCTGTTCAGCGGCGGAAAGAATGCTGGGGCGCCCATAATTCTAAGCAAATCAATCAAAAATTAATGATTTGTCATGCTTGCACAATGGAGGAAAACAGCTCCTTGGGTCCTGGCTGCCTGATCTCAAAGAATGAAATGCCTTTCTTGGAAAAGAGAGCCGAGCCAGAGGTTCAGGGAGGCTGGGGTGCCACAGCGAATGCGGGAGCTCACGGTTCCCCCAGCTCGGAGGGGATGGAGGGGGCCACCGCCCTGGGAGGGGGCATCTCCAACATGGCACCTCGGCCAGCCAAGCCCGGGGCCTGGCGCAGCACATTTCCGTGGGGGTCTAACTAGGATCTTGCCTTTTCCCTCCCCCACTGAAACTCCAAAATTGCTTCCTCTCTGGAGACCAAGGACTCCCCGCTCCCGCACCAGATTGGATTGATCCTGTTCACTGTTCGCCAACCCTGCTAACACACCCCCACCAGTGCCTTTCACCAACTCAACGGGACTAGGACCACGGTTCCTGCAGTGCCTGCCTGCCCCCAGGCTGTGCACTCCTCCTGGACAAAGCCAACGTCTCTCATGTGGCCATGTCTCCAGCGCCCAGCTCAGGGCCTAGCACACGGCAAACAGGGTCAAATCCGTTAGTTATTATTTCTCAGGAAATACAGAGAATGGGGTTGCTTAGATGAATGATGAACTGCATTGGCAATTATACTTGGATGAAATATAAGCAACTGATCTGAAGTAATCAATCACTCCTTTATTCATTCAACAGATATTTCCTTGAAAGCCTACTATGGGCTCAGCTTTGGGTGGACAAGGTCGAATCCACTGGTGGACCATCCCAAATCCCCCCCCACCCCCCCGGCTCACTGCTTCTGGGGCCGCCTCCACCCTCGGGAGGGAAGACTGAATGTGCGCCTGGAGTCCTGTCTTCTTTCTTACTAACTTACGTGGATGTCACACTCACAAATATTAAATGCATGTTACTCCACAGCATGTGTGTGTTTCATGCACATACATGCATGTTAGTTCGATAAACTCTGTTTTGCATGACCAACTGGTCCACCGGACCATAGGAAGGTGCTCAGCCTCAGGAGTGAAACCAAGTGCCCTTGACCTGGAGGCCTGCAGGAGGCAGCACACCTGTGAGAAGCACCTGCCAGAGGACAGGAGGACGGGTGTGTCCCGAACAACGCAAGCCGCATCTACCTCTCTTTCCTTTCCAATACCCAGTGGATCCCCAAATGTAACTTGAACTTTCTCTCCCTCCCACTGAGGCACAGGACTCAAATCAGGAGCAGTCATTCGCTCATCCGACAAGCACTTACTGAGCTCCTTCTAGGCGCCAGACATTGTTCTAGGCGTTGGGATACATCCCTGCTCCCATGGCCTTTACATGCAAATGGGGGAGACAGTCACATTAAGTGTAATAAGTTGGTAAAAATATGTATGCTAGAAAGTAATCAGTACTATAGGAGGAAAACAGAGAAAGACAGGGGTCATCGGAAGGTTGGAAACGAGGGAGGAGTAGGGGATGGCAGTTTTAAATAAAGTGATCAGAGTAGGCAAACAATGGAAGAAGGTGGCCATGTGGTGTCTGGGAAAGAGAATGGCCAGTGCGGAGACTCAAGGGCGGGAGTGAGTGAGGACGGGAGGAGAAGAGGAACAGGAGGTCAGCCCAGGGCCTGTAGGCCACCGAAGGGCCGTGGTGTTTACTTTGAAGAGCCACTGGAAGGTTTTGGCAAAGTGACATCATTTGACTTTCATTTTAAAAAGATCATTCTGGCTGCTGTGTTTAGAACAGACCATGGGCAAGGGTGGAGGCCGATGAGGAGGTGACTGCAGCAGCCCAGGTAAAAGATGAGGGCGGCTGGGACCTGGGTAGTGGCAGTGAGCGGGTGAGGAAGGGTTGGGTTCTGGATATACCAGAAAGTAGAACGAGCAGGACTTGCTGATGAACTGGATGTGACGGTTGAGAGAGAGTAAGGAAGATTCCAAAAATCTTGTGTCTTAGCACCAAGAAAAATGGAATTGCATCTTTCTGGTGCATAAAAATATTAATCACAGCACAGCCAGCACTTTATAGATGGTTACACTGCATGGCATCCTCCCAATAACCCCAAGGAGACACTGCAGTTTAACTATCCCCCTCTGACCGAGAACCAATCAAGCACAGACAGGGGCCAAGCGACTTGTCCAAGGTCACATGGCGGATCAATGGCATGGCCAGGGCTCCCATGTGTTCTATACACCTTCAATCTCTAGGACCAAGAAACCAAATCTGGCCCCAAACAATGACGATGAACTGCTTTTCTATCTACCCCAAATGAAGCACCAGCAGTCCCCGCTTTATTCACCAGGTGCTCCTGAAACACCTATTCAGGGTGACTGTGCCAACCCTGAACAATAGCTTTGCAAGTTATAAAGAGGATTCCATTCCCAGGAAACTAAATATAGCATAAAATCCCGAATTAGACCTTGCTTCTCAGATCACATTCAGCAATATGTTTCTAGCATGTGGTACTCGGCTTTTCATTTCGTATATTTGCTTTCCCAAGAGAACACAGTTACTCAGAGACACTGACGGCCCTGGGTTCCAAGCTTCAGGGGTGGTAGAAGCTGCCAGAGAAGGCTCTCAGTTAAAAAAAAAAAGAACTGGAACTCAGATGGGTGATGCCATTTTTCAATAGGTATTGATATAGTTCATAATAGATGTGTGATTCTGAGCAAGGCCTTGGGAGATTGATAGTAAGATGAATCAGACATGGTTCCTTAGTCATTCACCCAGATACTATCTACCAGGTGCCTACAATGTGCTGGCGACCAGGGTAGTTCCCGGGGACACAACAGCAACAAGAATCGTGAGGGAGACAGGCAGTGATTACTTCATTACAGCATGCGATCGATGTATAGCTTCCAACCGAGATGTGCACTCTAAAGAGAAAAGTCTGGATGCCATGAGCATCTCTGACAACAGGACCCGGTGAAACTGCAGAGTCGGGAAGGGCTTCCCGAGGGATGGATGCTGGAACAGGGCACACAGAGCCTTGCTCAGTGGGGGAAACGTAAAACTTAGACACAAATGAAGCTAACACCGGCGGGGTGCCAGGGAGCAAGGAGAAACGTGCCGTCTTGCCAGCTGGGTAGTCTCGGGCACTGAACCCCACAGGGCTGCAGACTTCTCTGAGGGCCTTCACCTCCAGAAGAGGGGACCAGCCCACGGACATACCCAGGCTCACCAGAGCTCCTGCCCAGACTCCAGGATGAGGCCAGAGACGAAGAGAGGCCCCAGAGATGCCATCATCGAGGGCCAAGGTCCCAACTACAGGGAAAACCCATGGGAAACAACCAATGCCTTCATTCCTCTTGGTTACGTTGCCCTTCTGCCTCTTCCCAAGCCCTTGCTGCCTGAGGTCAAGTGTCAAGAAATCAATCAAGTTTCCTAGAAATGAAACCAGCACAGGCCTTGTATATTTCACTTGAGTTTCCTCTCCTCTCTCAGCGGGCAGCCATGCGGACAGCAGGACCCTAATACTGACACTATCACCAACAGCATTGTCTTTGTCGTCATCACCAACCGCTAGTAGTTACTGAGCACCTGTAAGCCAGGCTAAGGAACCTTTCTTTCTGTATTCCCAGGCCCATTGGCCACCCCAGAAGGCACGTGGACCTCTGAAGGCCACTGCTGGCTGCAGTATGGAGGCAGGAGCCCAACATGAAGGCCACTGTCACCTTCCAGGAAAGAGATGATGATGGTCGGGGACAGCAGTAGAGAAGAGAAAACTCCAGGAATGAGCTACGGGGCGTGACAAAGATCACCGCTGATAGAGTGTGGAGAGCACCCAGGATGGAGCTGGCACACAGTAGTTGCTCAACAAATGGCAGGTTTGAAAAATAAACTGCTGCAGCTGTGGTGTCTGGAGGGCCTGGTCTCCTCCGAGCACAGACCTGGGCACCTGGGAGGGACGGAAGTAAAAGATGGACCCACCTCCGCCTGGGGCCTGACTCACAAACCTTAGAAGAAGAGGGAGTCCTGGCCTCGGAGAGGAGGGGCAGAAGCCTCCGCTGGGCTGCTGTGAGGAACTCACCACCCAGACCATGGGCCTTGTTCTCATTCCCAGGGGCCTGCCGGATGCCGGATGCCACTGCGGCTGGGGCTCACAGTCCACATCTGGATCTAAAGGTTCTGAGATAGTTCCTGGTTGTTTGTGTGTAAGTTCTAAATGCCCAGCCGGGTTGGGTCACAGAGTTCTACACTTGCATCATAAACTGACGTTATTCCTGTGGTCGGGCTCAGCAAAGGTTTGGGGGTATTTTTGTTTTGTGTTGTGTGGTGTTTTTTTTGAACTTTTTATACTGAGATAATTTTACATTTATAGAAGAGTTGCAGAGAAACTACAAGGAGTTTTCTTCTACCCTTCACCCACCATGAAGGGCTTCGGGCAGGGGAGAAACGAAATCAGAATCCTGTCTGCAAATGGGTTGCTGGAGGGGGCAATACGAAGAGGCATTCAGACTAGTTAGGGGTCAGAGTTAGGGTCAGCTGAGGCTCTCCCTCCCCAGGACCAGCAGTCAAAAGCCTTGAGGCTGCAAGACCAAACCATGCAGGACACAAAGAGCAGGGGTGGTGGTCCCTGGGAGTCAGGAGGGCACAGGCCTTGACACTTGCTGGTGGGACTTCAGCGAGTAACTTGACCTCTCACTGCCTCAGTCCTCTCCTCTGTGAAATGGGAATGATGCTGGTGCCCATCTCAGAGCCTGTCATGAGGACTGAGTTAATCAGCTGCATGCTTATTTCAGGGCTTTTACACCCAGTGTCACCTTGTGCTATTAATCTAGCTTAAAAGGCCTCCAACGGGGATAATACTAGCAATCCCAGAGCGTCCAGCATCTACTGAGCACCTCCTGTATGCCAGGCCTGGGCTCGGGCACTGCACGCACCACATCAACCACAGTAAGTGGTAGGGACTGTCCCCAGCCCCGCTGTGGAGACGGGAGCTAGGCTCGCCGGGCACAGGGACCAGCTGGGGAGAGGCTCAGATGCTCGGTTCCAAGTCCATGTTCTCAAACCCTGTGCCATGCTGCCTGAAAAGCCCAGCAGGTGACCTTGGCGACTGACATTCCCCCGCCTTTAAGAGTGGACACGCTCCTCTGGGTGCATAAATGCCGCTGTTTGTTTTCTTTAAAAAAAAAAAAAGACAACGAAAAATTTCTCAGTTCTTCAGTCACACAGTTAATCTCTCAATTTACAAAAGAGACAGTCACGTGACTGAATTCCACAAAAATTCTCTCTCCAGGTTTATGATTTTACAGAAAACTCCAGGGAAAACCGCCTGGAGCGAGTTAAAACCAGATCAGCCATAAACCATGTCCTGGTGCAGCCTCACTAGGCCAGGACTCAGATTACTCATTAAATACGTGATAAATATTCGCCTCAGATCAGCAGGAAGTGGGGGGAGGGGGGAAATGTAAAAAAAAAAGGAAAACTTTTTTTGCTTCACGAGGGAAAAAAATCTATTATAAATAGGTTTACAGAGGATTATAAAATCCAAATTAGTGAACTAAGAATTGGGGGACAGGGTTTTTATTTTTTAAATATATTTTATTGATTTTTTTACAGAGAGGAAGGGAGCGGGATAGAGAGTTAGAAACATCGATGAGAGAGAAACATTGATCAGCTGCCTCCCGCACACCTCCTACTGGGGATGTGCCCGCAACTAAGGTACATGCCCTTGACCGGAATCGAACCTGGGACCTTTCAGTCTGCAGGCCGACGCTCTATCCACTGAGCCAAACCGGGCAGGGCAAGGGGACAGGGTTTTTAAAAGTCAGCCTTTGGGTATTTTTAAGTAAGGCAGTAAGAAGAAAACGTTGGTCCTCAAACCTCTTCAAGGGACAAAGTAAAGGGCTCCTGTGACAGGGATGTCGGACAGCCCCGAGGCCCCCTCCTCTGACTCCTGTCAGACGCTACCTTTGACCTTCCCTCTGCCCTTCCATCCAATGAGGCTGCTGGACTCCCAACTGTGACACGTGGAGTCAGGCAGAACTGGGTTCAAATGGTCTGGGCCACTAGAAGCTGGGTGACCTGGCTCAAGTCGCATCACCTCTCTCGGCCTCAGTTTCCTCGGATGTAAAATAGAGGGGAAAGCCCCTCAGAACACAGCAGCTGGTGGATAAAAAGGTTGGGAGTCTCCAACATTCTCAGCTAGTGCCAACGGCACTACATGAGCCACAGATCTGAAGGATGTCACGATTACGTTGATGGCGGTGAGCAAAATTAATACACTAAAGAAAGCCCCAAGATATTCGGGTCCTTCCCAGAGGACTTACTTGGCACAGTTCCCAGCACAGAACCTGGAGTGGCCTGGGCTCAGTCCTGACTCCACAACTTCAGAGACAGGTGACACTCGGTGAGGTCACTTCACCCTCGGACAGTTTCCTCATCTGTCAAATGGGGATAATAATGGCACTCATCTCACGCGGTTACTTGGGACTACATTAGTTAACAGATGTAAAGCTCTCAAAATAATGCCTGGCACACAGTAAGTGCTATATAAAACTTATTAAACTTTAGCTATAGCATTTATTAACATTCAGGCAAGTCCCTGTCTTAACCTGAGCTGGTTTCCCTAGCCATCAACTGGAGAATGTTGACCAGATGGCTAGGCTCTGAGGACTCTCCAAGTTCAGAAACTTGTTGATGCTGTTGTGTCTGTCTTTCTTATGCTGTCCCCCTGCCTAGACCGCTGTCCTCTCGGACCAGCTGGATCCCAAGCGCCTTCCTGGAACATAGGGACAACCTCCTGGAGGTCCCAGGGTGTGCCTGAGCACGCCTGGGGACACCGCCACTCTCTGCAGCCTTGCTCCCGACCAAACTGCAAATTCTATGAGCATGGCCAGCTTTTAATAAACAGCTCCTCTGTGACTCCACAGCATACAACAGGGGCATAATAAAGGTCAACTGGTTTGAAACATAAAGAAATGGTCCTGCCAATACTTAGAGAACCATGGTGGTGAATGGGGTCTAGGAAATCATCTAGTCCAAGCGTGGCAAACAGGTTTCATTTCCAGTGCTAATTCTGATCAAACAGCCGTGGCTGCCTGGGACAATGTGTGGACAAGGATTCTGAGGCCACATCAGAGCTCATCTAGGAAGAGTGCGGTAATTGATTATTGATGTCTGCAGTGAGCGTGGTAAAGCTGGGGATGGTAGCATGCTTGCTCCCTCAAATCTAGTTCAACACCATCCTTTTATAGAGAGAGAAACTGAGGTCTCCTGACCCCAAAAGCACTGTTTTTCTGATGATTTACATTCTCATTTGTAAAATCATCCCTACAAGAAGGAGGAGCTGTGGCCTTTTAAAATTCAGCGTAAAGAGATCTCAAAGAAGAGAGAAGACCAGAGACAAAGAAATACACACAGAAGAAAATTATGTGTAAAACACAAGGCTCACTTTGGTTTGAAAGAGAAATTATTACAGAAGGACACAGTAGATGTTCTAAGAAAGAATTTTTCTTTTTTTAAAAAAAGAAAAGTCTGCCACACATGCTCAAAGTAGAAATCTTACAAATTCCTATTGCAAAATAACTCCTGGTCAGCCAACCACAATCTCTATAAATATATCACAAGATCAACAGCCCAGGCAAATGGGGGGTGGGGGGGGGAGGATGACTGCATGAATTTTTTAAACATCAAAATAGTTCTTCTAGCAGTTGGAAAGGAAGGAGTCACCCATTTTCCTACAAAATGGGAGACCCATGAAGAAAAGAAAGATTGTAATTCTCCACATCCCAATGGGCACCTGCTGAGAAATCTAGACAGCCAGACGATTCTGAAATTCTTTTACAATTCTGTTTTCTTTGCAGGGGGATGGGGGGAATCTGGTAGCCTGAATTTATTAGGGCAGCCACGATCTTACAATGACTTCCATGGAATTACTCAGGGTGGGAAGAGCCAAATGTTCTAAGGGGCCTGATCTGGGTGGTCTGTCCTACACGATCTGGACCAGAAAAATAGAAGCCACTCTAGGTCTTTCAAACGGGCGGGTGGGGGCGGATTTAATATAGGGATTTGAATACACAGGTGATGAATGGGCTGAGAAGTCACACAGGGGACAGGAAGGATTCCCATATGAGGAAGCTGCTGCTACCACCTCTAGGCCTGGGGAGAGAAAGGGAAGAGATGGTGTTACCAGAAGGTAGGGCTGTTCAGCAAAGGCTTCCCAATGGGAATGGATCACTGAGAGACTGGAGCTACACAGAAAACAACGGGAGAGGCAGACAGTGAGAAGGGAGAAATACCCTGGGCTTGCCCCTTCTTCCCACCTGCTGGCATCCTTCTTGCTCAATTATTCAAAGTCCAGAGAGCAAGGGCACCTGGGAAATGCAGTTCCTTGTAATACAGAGCACAGTAAGGGAAAGCAGGAATGGAGCTGAGTGAGGCCAAACCAACAGGCGATCAGCTCGGATCAGGAAACTCCTGGAGAGTTGCAACCACTTGATGGCTGTGTCCCGCACAGCTCACCAAAGAAAGGGGTCCACCTGAGTCCAGTTTCCCTGTGTGGACTGTAACTACCTCACAGGGAAGGACTATCTTCCCTCAAACTGTATCTTCTTCCACACTCCCCAGAAGAATCACAGCTCCGCTAAAAGGGCCCTGAAAATCTGAGAAATAGAAGCTTGGCCAACCAGGGCTAGTCTCCCAACACATGGGATGTCTGGATGGCCTGCCCGCATATTTTTACTTCGGATCTTGGCTGAAATCTGCTACTGACAGGAAATTCACAATGAGGAAGGCTGGTTGTCCCTAAGCTGTTACTCAGAAGAACCAAGCAACCAATGGCCACTCTAGAAGCATCTCCTAAGCAGAGCTAGAACACTATGTTCATCAGGACCAGGAGTGGAGGCTCTGTGGTACCAAAGTCTGATGCCAGCTGGGCTGGCTGAGGGGAGAACACCCCTAGCACCTCAGGGCTTTCCACCTTCAGGGCTACTACTCCAGATTCACACTGGAACTTGATGGCGCTGTTTTATGAACCACATCATAAAAGACAAGAGCATTCATGTCCCATAAGGCGTAGACTCAATCCTGTACACTTCTTTGTCCTGGCTGTGATGGAAGGCTTGGTTTCACACTACATTCTGCCCTTCCCCTTCATTGAAAGTACCATTCCCCCTCCCCCAAGCCACACTGCCGACCTCCCTCCCCTGTTTTCTTAAAGCACTTATTGCCTGGGCCATTCAAATGGTATTGATCAACCAGCTGGTACACTCAGTCATCTTTTTATGACCTGTCTTCCCAGCTGGACCATACATCTTCCCCGGGAGGGGCCATGCCTCTGGATTCCCCAGTGCCCACCACGTGGTCCAGCACATAGAAAGCACCTACACAGCATCCTTAAAGGGGAAGATGACCCAGGTTCCCAGAGCTGAGTGTGGGGCGAGGTAGCAATAACACATTCTATCAATGCCCCAGATTTGTTTAGTGATTGACGACTTTTATTTTTTATTGTTGTTAATCCTCACCCGAGGATATTTTTCCATTGCTTTTCAGAGAGTAGAAAGGAGAGAAAGAGAGAGAGACATATCAATGTGAGAGAGACATCAACTGGTTGCCTCCTGCAAGTGCCCCAACTACGGATGGGGAGTGAAGCCACAACCCAGGTACCTGCCCTTGACCAGGAATCGAACCCATAACTCTTCAGTGTGCAGGCCAATGCTCTAACCACTTAGAAACACGGGCCAAGGCCCATGATTGAGACTGGTGAGATTTTCACATCCATTACTGCATTTAATTCTTTACAAGGTAGGAGTCGTGATTTCCATTTCAGAGACAAGGGAGTGGAGGTTCAGTGACTTCGCCCCAAACCACTAGGTACTGGCAGGGGTGAGAATCAAACCCAGTTCTTCTTCCAAGACAAATAACGAGTTCCTTCCCTCTTCTGGCTCCAGTCTCCTTTTCTAAGACCCTATGTCTTGCTTCTCTTTCATGAAATGAATTGATTTAATGAAATCATTAAGTGATAAAGAGAGTTAATAAATGTAAGGCTCTTAGAAGAGTGCCTGGCACAGACTAAGCGCTACGTAAGTAATGGCTACCACCGTCCTCGCTGCTACCATCGTAATTTCTTCACTGCTGTAAAACTCATTTCAAAACGTCAACTCACCACAACCCCAACAGTTAGCACGCCTCATGGCCAAAGCAGCAGAATATGGAAAATGCCCACATTTAATTAAAACCAAAGAAAGTCAAATGACTTAACGGTTAAGAAGAGATATTTGAAGATACTATATCATTCTCAGAAGTCTATCCAAAGCACTGTACCAGGCAACCACCAACACTCTATTCAAAACTACGCTAGACTCTCCCTGATCGACTTCATGGACAACACCTTAGTGCTCAAAACACAGTACTTTCTCATTGTCCTTTGAGCCAGAAAGCCTGTTGTGCAGAGGGAAAAACAAAGGCTCAGAGTAGAGGTAACACGTTCAAGGTCACATGTGTTTAAACACAACCTTCAAGTTCCTTTCATGAGTGTTAGCCTTCTTGCTGCCTTGTCAGGCCCAATGTGAGGCCCTGCGACCATGGGCACTATGTGTTTTAGGCACATAAAAGTCAATACCCCAGGCACCAGCTCATTGCTTGACCCAAAGGGTTTAGTGCAAACAAAACAAGTCAGCAACTACCAACCCAGCTAAGACAGACGATGAGAAGGCAGCATTCTACCATGTCAACTCTCCCAAATGGAGTTCTTCCACGAGAATCTCCAAAGCACTCAGCTGTCACATCCACTGCCACCTTTCAGTTGGCACTATCACAACAGACTTACCAACCCTCATATCCTCTGACCTAGTAATCCACTTGGAGGAACAAATTCTATGACTATCACCTAAAAGAAGAAAAAGGATTCATGCACAAAGATGTCCACTGCATTATTTATCATAAAAGCTGGGGAACGACCTATATGCACAACAGTGTCAACAAATATATGCTCGGGAAGCCATTAGAATGGATGCTCACAAATGGTGAGGAGCTAAATAAAAAAATGCCTAAGTGCTGAAGTGAAATGACAAGATCAGAATCAAAACTAGATACACATATGATTTCATATAAACAAACCATACATGCACATATATAGTAGCCCCAAAAGCACTTGCCCTGGGTGGCTCAGAAGTACATGAGTTTTCCCCCTCCTTCCTGCTTAGCTTTCTATCATGACTACTTTTGAGGGAAAACTCACTCTAGTTTACATGTACTGCACGTCTATAATGGCAGGTTTCGGGATAAGGTGACTTCCTGGATGACATCCTTCTCCAGATTAAAGACCTATATTTACAGTCTGTCCTCCTGAATGCAGCCACTTGAGTAGACATAGTGGCTGGACCCAGGTACATCATCCACTGGGAAGTTCAGCCCTCAGGGCATTCAAGCTCCACCTGGGAGCTGAACAAGATGAACTTGAGACCACCTTCAAGCACTTAGATTTTCTAAGAGGCTCTTGAGGGAGGTAATCTTTAAGCCTGTTGCCTTTTTAGTACAACAGACCACAGTAATTATAGACTGCTTGAGTGCATTGAGATACTATTATGTGCCAGGGACTCTACAAGGCTCATCAAATGTGTCTGAACTCATCCAACATCCTCATTAGCTAAGAATTATTCATCTACGTTATAACTGGGGAAACTGAGGTCCTGACAGGCAAAGTGACTGGCCGTTGTGGGGAACCAGATCCAAGTGAGAATGCTCGGAGAGGAGCAGTCCCACCACATGGCATGCTCTGGAATGTGAATGTCGGTTGGGCATCTTTAGTAAACCATCTCATTTTATCCTCACAACTAACTGTGCAGTGAAGAATATGGCTGCCATTTCTCTGGGCCTTCCCAGAGTTCCTAATACACTGTAATATTATAGATAAAGTAACCGAGGCTCAGTGAAGGTCCACTTTACTTGCCCAAAATCACACAGCTAGTAAGGAACAGGGCTAGTATTAGCACCCAAGCTTGTCTGGCCCCAAAGCCCATGTGCCACACCAACTATCAGGCCATACCTAACCCCCCACCCCCCACCCACCCAGAAGGAGAGGAAATGAGAGCTATAAGGAGTCAGATTGCACCACTCTATAAGGAAATATGCTCAGAGGTGCAGTTTGTCCAGAGGCGGTGAGCTCCCCAGGGGAGCTGTGTCATCAAAGGATGGGCAGCCATCTGGTGAAAGAATAATCAGTGGCTGGGTCAGCTATGGCTGGGGCAGGGATGGGAGAGCAGGGGATGAAAGGGGTGGTGTTTCTTGCCACGATATTTCGGTTCTGGATCCTTCTGGAAGATCCCAGACTTTCCTAATTGCCCAGCTCGTCATCCTCCGCATTTAAAGGCCACCATCTTTTAGTGATATGTTGCGGACCAAATATTTCATTTCCTTTATTCCCCTCTTCCTGGCTTCACAAGTGTAGTAAAAAGTTAATGAATCTATAAATTGCTCACTGGCTTTAAAAAAAAATGAAAAAGAAAGGAAAAAAACAGTTAATGGAAATTTTAATGAAATCGTCCCTTCTGCATAACTGATGGCAAACCCAGGGACAGAATACCTGGCACTGCATGGCCCGCGCCAGGTGCCATGGGAACTTGAGAACCTTTACCGAAAGACAGTGCGGTCCCAAGCTCATGGATGTCCGAGGTGACAACATGAATGACAGTTACCCAAGGGCACATTCAATGATCAAGCTGGGAAACCCCATTTCTGAGAAAAAGAAGATGGCGCACTGCACTGAGGCAGGAGGCCATGGTTTGGGACTTGACACCAAAGGTGGGAGAACGCACAAAACTGAAAAGCCATCGACCCTACTAGGGTTCCCAAGAGGAGTCCATCAACACAGTGTGAGTCCCTGGGCTCGCCTCCTCTGGAAACGCTGGAGTCCACAGAGGAGAGGCAGGTATATTGGGAAGTGCGTTCCGGTACATACTCCCTATTCACAAGTACCGCTCTGATGTCTACTCTATGTCGGGCCTGGAGCTAGACCTTATAGACCCGAATCTTTCTGATGTGCCCCCCTACAGCATGGAAAGGAAACATGCCTACCCTCGCTTTAATTGGCAAGGCAAGGGAGGCCCAGAGAAGTGACCACCTCAGGGTCACGCACTAGTCCATCCCCACCACGGCAGGTCTGCAGGCTGGCAGTCAGCACTCAAGAAAAACCACCCAGGCTTCCTTCCAGCCTCCATTCAAAGTCCTCCAATCCAACAGCCCCCACCTGCAGCCTCTCTGGTCTTTCTAAGATTAAAGTCTGACCCGGTCATTCCCGGTTTAAAACCTTCACCGAGTCCCCTTCCCCTGCCAAGGTAAAATCCACACTCCTTCCCAGCTGCCACAGCACAATCCTCACGCCTAATGCTCCGGCCACACCAGGCTTCCTGCACCTGCTCTGGCTACCTCTCCTCCCCCTCCTTCAGTCAAGTCTCATCCTAGACATCACTCCCACCAGGAAACTTCTCAGTATCCCTACTCTACCCTACTCCACCCCTCATCTCTCCCTGGCCAACCAAGGCAGAGCTGGGTCTCCTCTGATATATACTCTTCCCAATGGTCCCACTGCTCAACTACCTACCTGCCTGCCACCTTCCCTGGCCATGGGCAGCCCCAAGGTAGGGACCAGAGCTGCTCAGAATGGGTGGGGTAGCAGGAGATGTCTTCCTGTGGCATCCTTGTCACACAACAGGCTCAAACCCTGGGACCAGGTCCAGCTCTGCCCAGACTTCCCCAGCCTCCACGAGGGAGAATCACATGGACCAACAACCCATGGCCATGGGGGGTTGATGGAGCATTGACAAGAGATGGAAGAAATGTAGTTTCCTTCAACCTCCTCGCCTGTTCATTCTTTTCTCAGAGGATAAAAGTGGTGGAGAAAGAGTCAGAGAAATGAGAGCGAAGGACAGAAAACCACAGATGGGCAGGAACAGGGGTGCCACAGCACATGCTCAGGACAGCGGACACAGGCCCACGGGTGTCGTAAGGGTGAGCTGGGCCAACTGCAAAGCTACGCAGACACCGACACCGGCAGCCAGGGCTCTCAGGAAAGGCACGTGGACAAGAAATACCTGGAAACTTTAATAGCTGCCTTTAGTTTACAGAGATTTTGACGCCTCTTTCTCTTTGCTTTTCCCCTAAACCAGTTACAATTAGCATTGAGGGATATAATTACGTTGTTAGTCTAATTGCCTGTTTGAAGCGGGATCTACAGGGGTTTAATGGGAGATTTGAGGGGGAGGGCATATGAAATAAAAAGTCAGGATAATCACAGAAGAGATGTGTAATAGGACTTTCTTCCCAGGTGGAGACGAGGCCTGAACTGCACCAGAGGCCAGGGAATCGCATCCCCGCCAACTCCCTCGCCCGGCTGGCGGGAACACGCTACCAGGCGGCGGGATGTCACTGGAAATTGATTTCGGAGACGCTGACCTAATTAATCAGGATAAGATCCTAGAAAGGCCCTCGGATTGGAGCCTTTGCACCATGACTGGCAGTGACACACTTACACTTCGGCGGGCAGTATTTTCCTAGTCGGGGCGAGCGTGGCGGCAGCTAACAGAGCTAGACTTGCCCCTTCGCTCTGGTCCTGTGCAGGGGGGACCCTGGCGACAGTCATTAGAGGGAGGCAGCTCTGAGCTCAGGAGGAAGAGGAACCTTCTCCTCCAGGGCCGGCGGCCAATGGCGAGATAGTGAGCACCTTGACAACAGGGCATTCAAGCTGGATGATCTTGTGGTGGGGACACAGAGGAATCGGGGTGAGGAAGAAGCTGATGCCTTTGAGCGACTGTACAAACAGAGACTCCAGCCCTCAGAGAGGAGAGGGGTCTAAGGGGTCTGCAGGGACAGCGAGGGAGAGAAATGTTCTCCTCACATCAGAGGACCCTTCCGCCCCCCAGCCACTGGCCCCTTGAGCTATGGGACTTCCATCCTGAAGACCTAGCCCTTGTATCTGGAAAATGCTCCTTCTCTAATTACTCCCCCGCCCCCCCATTACAGGTAGCAATTTGCAGCCACCAAAACCTACCTCCATGTGGGAAATGTGACGCTCCAATGCAGAAGGCCAAAGCCAGGCAATCCCACAGGCAATCATGGTCACCACAGCGGCCCTGCTCTGCTCCAGGGCCCTCTTCTCCATCGTCCCAGGTGACAGACGCACATCTACACCTCGGACTAGAGACCCTGCACTCACGCCTAACCTCTGCCACTCCGCGGCTGAGGAACAGGCAGAGAGCACCTGCCCCGCGGTCCCTTCGTGTCCCTTCTTGGGGGGCAGGGGAAAAGTGCAGAGATAACTTCATCAGGAAGATCTGACCCTGTGTACACACCTCACCTGTAGGAGGACACTGCCCTCTGAAGTCTTTGCACCTGCAACGGCCTCAGCCCAGCACAGCCGGCTCCGAAGCACATGCTGGCACACAGTGGGCACTCAAAATGATGCAGATGAAGGGCACAGAGTAAGCACTTAACTGGCATCTACCAAGAGGGTTTGATAAAATGACGTGTGTCCTTTCAATCCAGTAATTTTTGTTCTGAAACACCTGAGCTTCGGGGTCAGAAGACAGGGTCTCCAAGTGCCTTCTAGAACCTTCCAATTCCCACGGCCACATGTCTCCTGGGACCCCTCCTCGGATCTGACAACTGCAAAGCTGTGAGGCCCCGCAATACTCTTTAAGGCCCTGAAACGTTCCACAGAGAAGTGTGAGGATCTGGGTTTCCAGGCAAAGGCAGCCACACAGGGGCCACGGAGTCTGCAAAGGCGGCCTCCACTGCCCTCCCCCACCTGCCTCCTCACTCGCTCGTGCCTTTCTCCAGAACAGTCATGTTCCAAAGCTCAGGGCTGCCCGGGAGGAAGGAGTTCTGCCGGGCTCTCTGCATTTTCTCCACTCAAGGTCGACAATGGCGATGGAGTGTGCTTGAGGCCCTCAGTACAAAGGGAGCGAAATTCCAGCGCGCCATTTAGGAGGCTGCCCTGCGCGTATGACCCAGGGCAGGAAGACTCATTGAAATCCAATAAAGATGAGGGGCGGGGGAGCTGCTCTGTTCTGGCGCGGCCAATAGCATCGCCTTCCCCGCCATCTGCCGGCTCTGCCCCCGACCAGCCCCCGACAGAGGGGAAGCAGGCTGCCATGCTGACGCTCTCTGTCAAGAGCAACAAGACGGTGACCCCCCACAAAATGTCCTGGACTCACCCTTCTCTCAGGCTTTCTTATTGGGACTCAATTAAAAGGCCTTCCAAAGCCTGAGGCAGCTGTGGGTTTCTTTAGGGGAGTGGACATGTGGCTAAGCGAGTAACCGTTTTATTTATTTATTTGTTTTAAATCCTCACCCGAGGATACATTATTGATTTTAGAGGAAGGGAGAGAGAGAGGGCCAGAGAGAGAGAAGCAGACATCAATGTGAGAAACATTGATAGGTTGCCTTCCATACACGGCCTGACTAGGATCAAATTCACAAACTAGGTATGTGCCCTGACTGGGAACAGAACCCGCAACCTTTTGGTGCACGGGACGATGCTCCAACCAACTGAGCCATCCGACCAGGACAACAGTTTTATGTATAATAAAACATAAAAATAGAGCTAGGGCACTTGTTTTCCAGTCAAGAGAATTACGGGCTGCTTGCACATTCTAAATGGCAGGGAGACCTCGTACTTGCTCAGAAGCCTCCATCCACATCAGGGCTGTTCCAGCTGCAAAGAGCAGCCAGGGAGACATGGCAGGCCTCGCCCCAAACAGGGTCTCCTCAGGGCCTGACCCTGAGCTTGGAAACGCAGGCCAGAACTCCCAATTCAGTTCGGCTCAGTTCAACAGTCACTTAATACTCAGAGGAGGCATGTGGCTGTGGGAGCTGGAAGCTTCTCAACACAGTCTATGTGCCACGCCCAGTGCTAGACTTTGGGGATTTAAAGGGCACTTCAAAGAACTTGCTACCTGGGACAGTCGAGATGGTGTCCCACGGAAATCCCTTCAATGTCATATGCAGCATCTGAGCGTCCACTATGTGTGCGGCGGTGTATGAAGGACGCCACACGCATCGCCTGTTTTCATCCTTACCATAATGCTGTGGGGCAGCATTCCACATCTCAACTGTCCAGATGAGGAAACAATTACTGAGATGAAGTATCTGTGCAAGGGGAGGAGCCCAGGTTCAAATCCAGCTCCATCTGAGTCACAAGTTCTCTGGACAATCCCAACCAACAGGCCCCCGGACAGATACTTCTTCAGGACAGTCAAATGGGCACGGGCTTGCTTCCTCCCTTCATCCTACAGTCCCTCCCAAGCCCCGCCGCCCCCACCTCCCCCTGAACCAGGCACTCTACCTACACTACACGAGTGAAGAGCGCTGTGGGCAACAGCAGGCCTCCACTTGGAAGGGGAGAGAGAGACACCTTCAATGAATCCTCAAAACCGAAGCAGGATTTCTAGGGCCATGGACAGTCAGGAGGAGGCAGGCCTTCCCAGAACCACGCAAAAAAGAATGAATGGGCTGCAGGGAAGAAGCAGGTGGGTCCTATCACTGGACACAAGCAGCCTGGTCAGGAATCCTGTAGTGGGAGCAGGTGTCCAGTAAGGTTGCCCTGACAACCAGATGCTGGTCTCTCTCTCAGCTCAGTGAGTACGGATCGGTCCAAGAGCATGAGACCCCCAGCTTGCACAGTGCCATTCCCACGGCACAGAAGCACATACTCTTCCACCCACCTGGACCCATCACACCCCTGCAGGGGGCATTCCCACACCCCACTTAGGAAAGGCGGACACGCACAAATCCTTACTCCTTGGCCCATAACCGGTAGAGAAACATAAAGGGCTGTGGGATGGTTAACATCCCAGCTTGCCCCCCACCTCTCGGAAGTAATTACACTCCGGGTCAGCCTGCAGCCAGGGAAATGAGGGTGGGATGTCTTGAAGGTGGGAAGGGCTGTCTGCCTCTGTGAACTCACAGGGAGTCCCAGGACTCTATTTCCCTGGAAAACAGTTTCTAGACTTGTCACCTATAAATTGCCTGAATCTTTTTTTTTTTTGGAAGGTTTCCCCTACTTCACTAATGGCTTTCATTGCCTTTTTCTCCATAAATTTAATTAACCTGCTATGTGACCTTGGGTTAGGCGAGCCACAGCCCCTCTTCAAATTCAGTTTCTGTCCCTGTTAAATTTCTCAGAGCCCTGGCAGCTCGTCCATCCCAGGATTCTGTGCCCGGGCTCAGAGTAGGCACGTGACCTTCATGTTCCTGGCTGCTTCGGCCGGGAGCTCCCCAGAGTGCCCGAGCCCATCCCGCTCGGAGCAGCTTCGCCCCGTGTCGGTGGCACTAGCTCTCAAGGTCTTGCGAGATCCTGGGTGAAAAGGCAGGACCGCGTACCCTGGCAAAGGCCCCCTCTGTCCCCGATGGAGCCCCAAAGCTCAAATCTGCCTCTGGCATTTCAGCAGAGCTGCCAGTCCCCGGGTGTCGGAGGAACTCCAGATCAGGGGCTGGATCAAGAGCGTGAGCGTGAGGCTGAAATTGTAATAATAATAACTGACATTTATATCACGCCTTTCATCCCCAAATCCCAAATTAATTAACTTTTTACGAGACATTTTTAAACTAGTGCCATTTAATAAAATTCTATTAGGAGAAGTCTTTTTTTTTTCCTCAGCCCTATATTTTTATTAACAGCCACCAAAAATATAATTTTACAGGCAACCGAAAGCCAGTCAGGAGAGAATCGGGGAGAGGCTGACTCTGCTGAAGAGAAAGCAGGAGATCCAGCGCTGACGGGGGGCTGGCCCTCTGGCCTCACTGTCAGGGGTCTGCGTCCTCGGGGGGTCGGGGTCCCGGTTACTCTACAAGACGGAATCTCAGCCCTGCATCATCCACCTCATATTTATTGATCATCTATTTTCTGCAGCCACTATACGAGCCGCTGTGGCTGAAACAAGCAAACAAAGCATTCACGGCCCTCACCTTCCTGAAGCACACCCTCCAATGGGGCAGAGAAACAAACGCTAGCCGTTTATCTCACTGATAACTACATCACTGTGATCGTGGTAGGTGCTGAGGAGAGAGAGACTCCCCGGCCCACCGACAGCATCAAACAGAAAAATAATCTAGTCTACAGTTGGCAGCAGGGGGATCAGGAAAGACCTCCCTGAAAAATTAATATTTAACCTGAGAAATGGCTTGGCATAAGCCAGGCAAAGGGAAGGGGTGGAGGAGGGGGCCATGGGAACAGCATACATGGGAGCTCAGAGGCTGGAATCCAGGTGCGTGACATGTCTGAGGAAGGAAGGGAAGGTCAGCCTGGTGGGGCAGAGGGCGGGAGGGTGTGAGATGGGGCTGGACAGACGACAGCACCGGCGGAATTCCATCCGGAGAAGGGAGAGCTGACCAAGGCTCAAGCAGGCAAGAAGCATGATCCTTTTAAATAATTGGCTCTCGACGGGCCTGAATACCACAGTCCCCACTTATCCATGGGGGATACATTCTAAGGCCCCCAGTGGATGCCTGAAAACCACAGGTAGTACCGAACCGTATATATACTATGTTTTTCCTATACATACCTACCTATAATAAAGTTTAACTTCCATATTAGACACAGTAAGAGATTAACAATACGTAATAGTAAAATAGAACAATTATAACAATATGTTGTAATTAAGATTATGTGACTGTGGTCTCTCTCTCTCTCAAAATATCTTACTGTACTGTACATACTAGTAGAGCATGGATACACGGGACAAAGGGATGATTCATACCCCAGGAGGGACGAAGCGGGATGGCCTGACGTTTCATCACAGCACTCAGAACAGTGCACAATTTAAAACTTATGAATTGGTTGTTTCTGGAAGTTTCGATTTAATATTTCTGAACCGTGGTTGACCATGATTAACTGAAACCACAGAAAGCAAAGCCGCAGATAAGGGGGACTACACCGTATGTACTCTTCTGTGTCTGTGGGATATCACTCTGTGCACCCGTTACAGCCATTACTGCCCAACACATTTGCCAGTAGCCACAGGGGCACTGAGCGTTTGAAATGTGGTCGTCCAGAGTGAGAGGTGCTATCGGTGGAAAACACACGCCAATTTCAAAGATTTCATATGAAATAAAAGACGTCTAACTGCTTGAGAATTTTTATATAGATTACATGTCAAATGATAATACTTTGGAGATATTAGGTTGAATATATTACTAACATTCATTTCACTCATTTCTTTGTCCTTGTTTTCATTGTGGCAACTAGAAAATTTAAAGTCATATATATGGTGTGCATTACATGTCTATCAGCCATCTCTGAATTATGTTTTTAAAAACAAAAAATTTTTAAATAGAATATTTATTTATGAGCATTCATGACCATGGTGCTAGTTTAGGCCCCGGAGTGTATGAATCTGGCCCTCACCCTGTTTTCCAGGACAGTGGAAATCCCACAAGGAATCAGAACTGTGCAGGGCGGGAGCAGAGAAGGCTGGAGGTTCTAAGAGGCAAACCAGCCCCAACCACCACCATCACATTCCCCATCCAGACTTAGTAAGAAAAAAAAAATAAGTTACAAGGAGAAAAATCTAAAATCCTAAGACCCTGGGGACTCCCACTCCCTCAGTCACAGTAAAGATCTTCTCCAGAGTTACCTGGACGCCTTTGAAAATTCAAGGCCACACTCTCTCTCCTGACATTGGCAATGGGAGGGACACAGTCAAGCCAGGCTGGGAGGTGGGGAGGGTCGGGGGAGGGGGTGGGGAGCGAGGCCCTCTTCATCCTCATTCCTCCCCATCCCCTCAATAGATTTCACAAGCTAGTGGCCTGGAATGGTTGGGGGGAGGGAAGGGGAAGGAGTCACATTATTTTTTTTTAAATTTATAATTACTTGCCCTACCATGAAATTTAAAAATATTTACATAATACTCCAGATTTAAAGCTTCTCTTTAAAAAAAAAATCAAATCTGGCCACAGGGCGCCTATGTGCTGGCATGGCCACGATCAGCTATAGCTGAGTAAGAATGGCTTCCCTGAGACGGAATAGGGGTCTGTGCCCTGCCCTCTCACTATACTCAAGCTGCTAAGCATATCCCGCGTTTTGGAGCCTCTGTAATCTGTGGTAACCTTTGCCCAGAACCCCCTTCCCTCTCTCATCCCCGCTAGCTCTTCCTCATCCCACACTGTTCTCCCAGCCTCCAGCTCTCGGGCCCCTCCAGCTCTCCTGGGTCGTTTGCGCTCCGCACTTACCACACTCTACTGTGATCATTCATTCCCCTCCTGCTTCCTCCACCAGACGCTGAGCCATCTGAGGGCAACATCCTGCTTTTCTCTCCAGTCTCATCATTGCCAGGCAGAAAAGAGGCTCAAAAACGTGTGCTTGGCGAGCCAGGCCAAGAGGAGAGAGAACATGCTGGAAATCACGCCCCACCCTTGTCTCCTCCCCAGCGGGATTTCTTCTGGTGATGTTTCAAGATGCTCCTGGGGTAGTCATCAACTTAGCGAAACCAACCTAGAACACCCCTCTAAATAAATTACACTTTCACCAATTACCCGAGAGCCTAAAAAAAAAATCATTAGAAGTTGAAAATTATATGGAGTTTGGAGTGACTTTGAACCCATGTAACCACCCTAAATCGCTTTTTCTGTTGAGCAAACAAGAAAATCTTGATTGCCCTTTTTGAAGTTGCCAGAGCCCCGTCTTGTTGCTATTAAAATGAAGTTTCATAATGGTCCTAAACCAGTTCTTCTAGTTTTCCTGAAAGAACTGACTGTCATTCAACACAAATAAAATCTTTTATAAAACAACAAATGCAAGGGGACCTGCCCAGCCGCGTGAGAGGCAGTCATCTCTCCGTGCAGGAAACACGGAGCCCTGATTCATCACCTGCTCCATGAGCATCTCCTGAGCACCTGCTGGAGGCGAGGCCCGGGGATGCAGAGGTGAGTGTGTGGCCCAGTGAAGTGGCCACAGATACAGAGGAGACACAAAGGACATGGCAGACGCAGATCATGCACAAGGATGTCCAGCTTTTCATTTATTCCGTCCAACCAGGCTCAGGTAGATAAGTCTGCAGTCCTTTCTCTTCAGCAAAATAAAGTTCTGTTTGAACCGTGGATCCTGCCTTTGACAAAATCACATTAACCAGAAGGACCAGATACAATGGGGAAAAAGAGAGAGAAGAGACAGAGGGAGAGAGAGAAGGAGACTGGAGGGATGAGGGAGAAAAAGGGGAAAAGAGTCCAGACTTCAGATTCAGAAGTGAGAAATAGTCTCCCATCAAGCCATTCCTCTGTGTGAAATTTTTTTTTTTAAAAAAGGAAAACTATACTAATGAATGTTATCAAGTTCCATCATTTTGAGAAAGGCGATTAAGGCTCAGAGCAGGTCCTACCTTGTCCATCCTTCAAAGTCCAGCTCAAACACCCATTCCTTCCTCCATTTCTGAACCTCTAAGGAATTATAGAAAGCTCCCACTATTGATGACTTACTCCATGTCTAACACTGTCCTAATTACTTTGCTAGTGGGTCCTGTTTCATTTCCCAACAACCCTATGTGGTAGGAGCTGTTCTCATCTGCCTTTTCCAGAAGGGAAACATGAGGTGTAGAGAGGGTTGGCCAGCTGTCCAGCGGCACTTGCACCGCAAGCAATCTGGTTGCTGGGACCTCACTGTCTCTCTACCCCGAAGTCCCGATACTGACCCAATATTAACCCATCTCTACAGAGCACAGAACAGAAACAAAGGCTGCAGTTTTCAGAGCAAAAACCCCCATTGCTAACTGAGGAAGAGAAATGAAACAAGACATCCAGACATATCCTAATAAAATTTCCCAACTCCAAGAACAAAGAAGAATCCTAAGTGATTCTTAGAGGTAAAAACAAAACAAAAACCCCCAAACCAATACTGAAATAAGACTTAGTCTAGCATCAGACTTATCTGCAAGATCAAGGGCCAGAAGACAAGAGTATAATACTAGTAGCTACAAGGATCTGAGAAAAAGGACTCTGAACCTAGAATTCAATCACAAACCAACCCAGCACTCAAGTATGAGGAAAAATAATGACTCTTCAGATATGAAGATTCTGGAGCCACCCCAGCACCCTTTCAGAAAAAATCATTAAGGAAAACGAATCTGAGAAAGAAGACAGATGACAGACTCTTAAAAGGAAGAGAAAGAAAACCAACACAGCGAAGTTACCTCTAAACAGTGACTGAAGATAGAGCCTCAAAGCAGCTGTTACATAATTCCCAAAAATATAATGCAGATTTTTTTGAACGCGGGAAATAAAATTCCATCTCACATTAACCAAGAACTGATTATGAAGGATAGGAAAACTTTAAGTGAATTCAAAAGTTAAATATTGTGTGGGTGGGTGAGGGTAATTTATTCCTGTCCAAGTTTAAACGTTTGTTAAAAATTTAACCATGAATGAGAAATAGGATTATGAATTCCAAACCCATGGGGGGCTGGGGGTGGGAGGGTAGGGGAGTAAAGCAGCAGGGGTAAGAGGAAGAGAAAAGGAAAAGGGGAAGCTAAAGAAAACTTTAGCCGTCCAACAATAAGCAGGAGAAAGCGTCATGGAAAACCAAAAACAAAGTAAGATGGCACAAAGAAACTGAAACTTAGACAAGCAATCACAATAAAGATGAATGACATATAAATTCCGCCATTTATAAACATGGTATCCATAGGAAATAGTCAATAATATTCTAATAACTATGTATGGTGGCAGACTGGTACTGGAAATATCGGGGGAACACTGTAAAGTATATGATTGTCTAACCACTACGCTGTACACTTGAATATAATATAAAATAATATTAAATGTAAACTGTAATTGGAAAAAAAAATAATTAAAAAAATGTTTAAAAAAAAACACACCACATGGTATCACAAATGAGGGAGGAGGAAGAGAAGGGTGTAGATAGGTCAGCAGTTAAATCAAAAGACCCAGAAAGACTATAACAGAAGGTATTATAATGATGTTAGATCTTATCAATGAGGAAAGCTGGACAAAGGGTACATTATATCTGCTACTCCTTGTGAAGTCTTTATTTTAAATGTACTTATAAAATAATGAACATTTTTTCAGAAACCCCGAGAACAATTACAAACTGATCATGTGATAAGCCACCAAGAAAATGTCAATATTTTTTTAAAATTAGAAACGACACGGCCACGTTCTCTGACAACAAAGCAGTAACACTAAAAATTAAACAAAAAAGAGAACCATAAAAAATTTAAGCATGTAGAAATGTAACCCAAAGGTTAGAGAAGTTTTTTAAAAGAAATTAAGATAAACTGCAGACTGTTTTAAAATGGACAAGGAGAGCACACAATGAGAGTAATAGACAGCAAAAATCATGAAATACTTCGAAAGCAGTCATGCAAAGAAGTGAAGAAAAAAATAAACCAAAAGAAAGTAGAAAACAGATAAAATTAATCAGAAGTTAAAGAAATAGAAAACAAAAATTTGATTAATAAAAGCAAGGGCATCAAGTTCTTTGAAATTACCAATAAAATAGCTACTCGCCCCCCCAAAAATAAAATTTAAAATATTGAGAAATGAGAGAGTGGCTATAACTAAAGAATCAGAAGGAAGAATGGGGAAAGAAGAAAGGAAAGAAGACTATATTATTTCAAATTTTATATTTATATATTTTTAAATGCATACAAAATAGATCAGTTTCTAGATAATAAAAGTTACCCAAAACTGACTCAGGAAGAAATAAAAAGCTTGAGTACACTAATAATCAGAGGAAGAAATTTGAACTATAAAATTATTGGGATGTTCAAATAATTTTATTGGCAATTTCTACCAAAACCTCATAGATAAAATCTATGTTTCTAAATTGTTGAGGGGAGGGAACAGCCCAATTCCTGCTACAAAGCCAGCATACTCCTATTAAACCTGGGCAAGAATAATTTAAAAGGGAAAGAATTATAGATAAATCTTATATAAATACAGATCCCAAAGTCCTACATAAATGTTAGCAAATAAGACATGCCATCGAATTGCAAAAGTAATACACCTCAAAAACCTAAACTTCAACCTAGGTCACCTAGGATAGACTGAGACTTAAAAAGAAGATCAATATAATCCACTAGGAATTTTTTAAAGCCTCCACATAAAGAGTATCTCTCTCAAAAAAAAAAAGAGTATCTCTGTAGAACCCCCTCAAACACTTAATATAATGCCAGAGCGACTCCAATAAAAGTCAGGAATAACGAAGAATGTCCAATATCACTACGATAGTATTCAAAATTATTCTGGAGATCCTAGCCAATGTAAAAGGACTAGGGAAAAGAAACAAGAATATAAATATTGGAAAGGATAAGACAAACCTGCCATTATTTGCAGATGTAATTGTCTACAGTTTTAAAAAATCCATGAGAATCAACTGAGAAACTATTAGATTGGAATTCAGTAACCAGATGCAGGAAAAATATCCACAAGTCAGTGGCTTTCCTATACATCAACAATCATCAATTAAAAAATAGAATGGGAGGAAAAATACCATTCCCATGGAGTAACATGAGTTATAACAACACCAAGAACCAAATCTACTGTAGACGGAAGGTATGACAATTAAACCAGTTGGGGGAAAAAAGGGGGGGGCACAGAATTAGGTAAACTGACCAATTTAAAAGAGGCAGACCATGTATTTTGAGAATTTAGAAAATTGCAAATGTGTCATTTCAAATCTATGGGAAAAGGATAGAGCATTCATGCAATAATAATAATGCCTCCTGATATGACGCATGGAGAAGGCCATGGCATCACATCTGGGTAAGCAGCATCACTGCTTAACCAGAATCTAGTAACAGGGAAACATTAGACAGACCCTGATTGAAGGACATTCTACAAAATAACCAGTCCATACTGAAGAGAGAGAGAAAAAAGTCAAGGTCATAAAAGACAAAAGAAAGACTGAAGAGCTGATGTAAAGAGACTAAAGGGACAACAGAATACAGCTTGGGATCCAGGTTTTTTTCTTTCCCTATAAAGGAATTATTAGAACAGATGGTGAAACTGGAATAAGGTCTGCAGATCTGCAAACAGTACTCCATCCGTGTTACTTTCCTAATTTTGATCACTGAACTGTGGTTATATAAGTAAATGTCCTTGTTTTTCATAAATACATCCTGAAGCATTTAAGGGTGAAGGGGTATCTTGCCTACAGTTTTGTCTCAAATGCTTAAGAAAAAGAATTTTATAGAGAGAGCTGGGGGGAGAGCGGGGAGGGAGAAGAGGATAGGAGAGGAAGACAGTGAGGGAGAGCAAATGTGAGAAATGTTAACATTTGGGAAATTTGGGTGAAAACGATATAGGAATTATCTGTACTAGTCTTACAACTTTTCTTTAAGCCTAAAATTATGACAAAGTAAGTTTTTAAAAGGAAAAATGTAAGTTGCGAGATTCCTTTGGGAAAGTTGTGGTTTCCTCCATATGAAGAATTATTATGAAACGTGTCTGGGAATTAGAAACACCAAATTCTAGATTGTTACCTCTGGAGAGGAAGGGAATTGAGACTGGGGAAGGGGATTTCAACTCTCTCTGTAAAGTTTTATTAAATTCAATCAGATGTGGCGAAAACAAATAAATAAAATGTATAAATAGATAAGAGACACCTGGAAAAAACACATAAAAATAAATGCCAGATGGATTCGATAACTAAACAGGAAAGAAAAACACACACACACACACAAAAACCCACCACTGAATAAATAGAGAATTTTTTTTTTAATATTGGAAGAAGTATTTCTGAACCTCTTCAGAAAACAAAGTAAAACAATGACAAAAATAATACCAATACGCCAGGTTCTGTTCTACCCATTTTATACACATCTTATTTCAATTGATCCTTATAAACAACCCAATGATGTATGTTCTATTATCCCCAGAACACAGATGAGGTTCAGAGAGAATCTTTGGTCACAGGCCTAAGACACCTCCCACCCAGACTCCAAACTTCTGCACCAACGCTCATCCTTGCATGCTGCTCCTGGCCAAAGGGCCCCAGTTCTTTGCCATTCCTGCATCTACCAAACTGAAGAAAATAAATCCAGGAGCAACCAGATTCTACAAGGTTCTAGAAGATTCCAATTCACTCTTTCAACAAATATTGACTACACATTTTTTTTTAATTACCGAATTTTACTGCCACTGTAGTAAGTGCTTCACTTATTTTATTTAATACTCACACCGCCATCATGAAGTAACTTTTTCTACTCTGTTTTTGAGCAGGGCCACCAGAGGCTCAGATTCAGGAGCCTGGTCAGCCCTGACCACTAAGCAGCAGCAGCTTTTCCATTGAGCATTCAATGTGCCGGGTTCTGTGTGAGAGGCTCCTGCTGGAGGAGGAGAAAGAATTCTAGCCTGCCAGCCCCTCTCCTGGGATGTGAGGAAGAACAGGCCCAATCTGCTTCATTCATACACATACACACACACACACACACACAGATTTCAGAGAGGGAGAGAGAGATGGAAATATCGATGATGAGAGAGAATCACTGATCGGCTGCCTCCTGCACACCCCACACTGGGGATGGAGCCTGAAACCTGGGAATGTGCCCTGACTGGGAATCAAACCATGACCTCCTGGTTCACAGGTCGATGCTCAACCACTGAGCCACACCGGCCAGCCCCAATCTGCTTCTGCTGAGCCTCGAATGACAGTGCTCAGAGCTGCAAGTAAGCATGACTATGATCTATGCAGCCAACCCCTGAGCAGCTATTCCGTGCCAGGTCCTGGGCGTGCCAGGTCCTGGGGACACAGCGGGGAATCAGAGTGACTTCACCCCATCCTCAAAGAGCTTGCAGTCCAAACAACTGAATATCCAGCCACAATTATGGATAAACTAATGACAGACTGGGGATAGAGGACAAAGAAGGAGGTTAAGGGAGCTTCCCAGAGGCCCCCACGCCTCCCTCTATTTCAGAAACAACACCAAAGCCCAAAAAGAACTTGTTTATACAAAGGTCTGGCAGCCAACAAGTGGGAGACTGAAATTCAAGGTTTCCAACTCCAGTCCTGGGACAGGGCTCCTTCCCTGGGGTGAAGTGACAAAGACACGCTCAGGGCACAGCACTAGGTGTTCCCAGGGCCAGAGAGAGCAGGTGGCGCGTCTGTCCCTGTGAGCAACTCTCATCCCAATGCACCTTGTGGGGAGCTGGTCAGAGGGCACCGGCCTGCCCTCTCCTGGACCTGCCCCTGGTCTGGCGGCTCCCACTGTGGCTCCTAACAGGACACACTTCACCTTGGTGAGGCGCTCCCCTTAGTGAACCTGCTGCGATTGGCCGTGGTGTCCTCTGGGAGGAAAGGCCCACCTGCTCCCACAGGGGCACCAGTTGGAAACATCAGAGTGGCCAAGGGAGTCTCCCCATCCCAGGGCCTGGGCCACAGAGCAGCACCTCCCACCAAGCAGGGGCTCCAGCCAGGCGGCCTGCACTTCTCCTTATCCCTGAAGCCTCCCAGGGTGGCCATTCATAAAACCAGGCGCGGAGTCCCAGGCTGCTCAGGCCTGCGCTTGGGGAGGGCCAGGCTGGGCTCCTGAGCGTGACAACCCTTCTGAGCCCCTTCTCCTCTTTATCCCAGCACGGCTCCTTCGTGGAGGTGCTGCAGCAAAAGAGCTTATAAAGCAGTAAGGGCTGTACAACTGGGACACCCTAGCGGCCCCCGCCTCTCCACACTCAGACCAAGGCCAAGCACACCTCACACCCAAGGTCGCCCTGGCGCCTCACACCTGCCAGGGGTCACACACAGCTCGGGAACTAACTGAATCCAGCTTATTAACAGTGTCTGTTTCCTCGTTTTGCACCCAAAGACGAAAGCTTAACCAACAGGCCAGAATACACATGTCCAGAAGGGGGTGTCCTCTTCAAAGCGCCCTTGGGAGGCTGCGTTCTCGTTCCAACAATCCCCCTTTGGGGAGCACATCTGCGAATCCCTCTCTGGAAACGAATCTTCCTCGTTGAGGACGGTTCTGCTTTGGTGACAAGACCGCGGGTAGGGGTGCTTCCCATACACCAAGCACCAGGCTTATGCTCGCTCCAAGTATTTTCATCCTTGCATTCGATGGATGAGGCTGGTGCAGTTATTCTCCTCACTTTTCAGGTGACCAACAGAAGACACTGGGAGCAGGGCCCAGACCGGGCTGGGGTGGGCTGGCTCGGTCTGTGGGCATCCTCCTCGCTACGCGGCCCCTCCAGAGCATCTCTCCTCCAGCCTCCTTTGAAACGGCAGCAACGCTGAAGCACATGGCCCACGCCACCCGTCCTCAGCGTGGTGCCATCCAAGGGCGATGTACGCTAAAGAGCGTGGCCCCCAGCTCGCTCTTTCCCTCCACGCTCCTCGCTCTGCGGTTTCAACAATATGCACAGCTCCCGGGACTCTGGCCAATGGGTTCTTTAATCTTTCTCCCAGTGGCCTTCCTTTCACCTCCGCTCCACCGGCTCAACTACCCGCTCCCGCATTCACACCTTGTCCTCGCCAATGAAACCACCACACCAGCGACCTCAGTCTCAGCACCCGTCTCAGACTCCTAGCCCCTTCCACAGTCTGCACCCCCCAGTGGGACCTCCAACCCATCCCCCCTCCACCTCCCTCACCGTTACCCTTCCCCAGCTAAGACCAGGCCCATCAGGATAAACCCCCTTGACATAATATTCTACTCCCTGGCAAAACCCCAAGTCAACTCCTAGTCCACCCTGTGCTGGAGAAACATAGACACCCACACGGCCTGTCTACTTTAAATTTACGGCCACAAACTTCGAGTGGGCCTGGCCATTTCCATCCTCGATTCACTTTCCTGCACGAGTATCTGAGACCTTCCCCTTTCTCTTCAAACCTCAAACAGCCTGCTTTCCACTGACAGCCACTTTCCTGGGAAAATAAAAGCAATCGGAAGAAAACAACTCATCCTTCCACCCCGGGCGACTCCCTCTGCACTAAGGAGTCTCTCTTCCTGCCTGACACACTGGCCCAGATGACTCCTCCCACGCAGGCCAATCCCTCATTTGGGCACTGGGTCCCATCTCTCTCCTCAAAATCAGATCACTGCTCCGGCAATTCCCCCTCCCGTCTCCTGCAACATCGGTTTCCCTTCTCCACTGGATGCTTCCCACAGCACAGAACAGGCCGTACTACCAGCACCAGGACCCACGTGCCCCTCCACGTAACTCCCCCATTTAGAGCAAAACTCATCAACACACGTCTCTCCTCACTGGCTCCACCTCCTCCCTCCCATTCTTTTAATTCTACTGCATTCAATGCCAGCCCCGCCCCCAGCACACCAATGGCATCACTCTCCAGTGAACTGACCCTCCTGTTCCCAAACCCAAGGACATTCCTCCGTCCTCACTTGGCGAACATGGTTGATCTCTCCCTCCTTCCTGAAACTCTGTTCTTGGTTGTGAGAAACCCTCGCCTCCTGGTTTCCCTCCCACCTCACTGACCACTCCCTCAGTGCCCCGGGCTGGTTTCTCCTCCAGTTCCAGGAGCCCAGCTTTGGGACTCCTCTGTACCTACATTTCATGGGTGATTTAAGTCAAGCCCCATAGAGTTAAATGCCATCTGATGCTGATGATTTACCAATCTAATATTCAGCCCTGACCACCGCTCATCTCAGAGGGTTCATCTCAGAGGCATCATAAACTTCACATGTCTAAAGGTCCCCATTTCCCACCCCCACCCCTCCAGTCCCTGCTCCTCCCGAGTCTCACCCCATCTGGCGAGGGCGCCACCAATCACCCACGCTCCAAACACGGGTAGGCTGGCGTTAGCCTTGAGCCATCCACCTTCCCTCACACTCCACATCCAACCCACCGGTAAGTCCCATTGGCTATGCCAGTGATGGTGAACCTTTTGAGCTCGGCATGTCAGCATTTTGAAAAACACTAACTTAACTCTGGTGCCCTGTCACCTATAGAAATTTTTTGATATTTGCAACCATAGTAAAACAAAGACTTATATTTTTGATATTTATTTTATCTATTTAAATGCCATTTAACAAAGAAAAATCAACCAAAAAAATGAGTTCGCGTGTCACCTCTGACACGCGTGTCATAGGTTCGCCATCACTGGGCTATGCCACCGGGACCCATCCCACATCTGACCCCTCCACGCCATCTCTCCATCACCCTACCAGCATCACCTCTCACCTGGACCACCTCTAAGTTTCCCAACAAATCTTCTCATTTCCATCATGCTTTCCCCTCCCAGCAGCCCGGGGTGTGTATTTTACTTACAATATGTCTTCATTTGGACTAGCCACATTTCAGGAACTCAATAGCCACATGTGAAAAATGGCTATTTTACTGTAATCTGTCTGGCCAGGCCAAGCACAGCTCAGAGAGAAAGGGAAAGACAGCAGAAATTATTACATGCGCAGGCCCTGGCTGTGTTCCTGTCTCTGGGCAAATTTAAGAGCACCAAGCCCTCCAGCACGATCATGAAATAAGAGAACATCGAAACCCACCAGGTGAAGACTTACAGTTTCAAGCTCTCATGTGGAAAAATCATGGAAGTCATCACTTCTGTCCTCATAACAAGAACAAAGCTGAACAAACTGAAAATCAACAACTTGCCTGTGATTTGAGAATTGGGGTCACAGAGCAAACCTCCACTCTGACAAATTGGAGAGAGAGGCAGAGGCAGAGGAACATAGCTTACTGGGAACTGGAGCAGAAGGTGGAGCTAGTGACTAGTAGGAACACTTACATTGTAATTGCTTAATTGCTAGAAGCTGAGTGTGGACTAGCTTGAGAGTTAAACATCCTGGAGACCCAGTCTTTGAGGAGCCACCACACCTTGAAGGTTTTTACCCCAGGAGCCTCGACAGATTCGTGCTTCAGTGGGAAAGATGGGGAGGAGAAGGAGAGTAACCATTTGAAATTTTGAGAACAGAACATAGCCTGTCCTCATGAGAAACTACTTTATCATAGACTTGTCTGCCCTGGGAGAAGGGCAATTGGACCATGCCAGCCCCTCCCGCCTTCCTGTCTCACATAAAGGGACAAAAAGAAAAGGCTCAGAAACACTTATAAAGGTCCACTAAGAAAGCCTGAGATTTAATCGTAAGATACACAGCACTTCCTCTAATATTTTACCACTACTTCAAAAAAAACAAAACACACAAGAACTAGAGACATATGAAAACATGCTCAAAGTCACTAATCATCTGAGAGATGCAAATCAAAACAACAATGAGGTACCATCTGACACCTGTCAGAATGGCTATCATCAACAAATCAACAAACGACAAGTGCTAGAGAGGATGCGGAGAAAAAGGAACCCTCGTGCACTGCTGGTGGGAATGCAGACTGGTGCAGCCACTGTGGAGAACAGTATGGCGTTTCCTCAAAAAATTAAAAATGAAACTCCCATTTGACCTAGTAATCCCACTTCTAGGAATATATCCCAAGAAAACAGAAACACCAATCAGAAAGGATATATGCACCCTTATGTTCATAGCAGCACAATTTACCATAGCTAAGATTTGGAAACAGCCTAAGTGCCCATCAGCAGATGAGAGGATTAAAAACCTGTGGTACATCTACACAATGGAATACTACACTGTGGTAAAAAAGAAGGAATTCTTACCGTTTGCAACAGCATGGATGGACCTGGAGAGCATTATGTTAAGTGAAATAAGCCACTCAGAGAAAGATAAATATCACATGATCTCACTCATTTGTGGAATGAACAACATAAACTGATGAAAAAAAAAAAATAGAACCAGAGTCATAGAAGCAGTGAACAGACT
>NW_005871668.1:87793-136256 GCF_000147115.1 Myotis lucifugus | reverse complement strand
TCTTAGGGAAACCCAAGACAACAGGAAAGGGGGGAAAAAGAGGAAACTGAAGTCTCTGAAACCTACAGCTGCAGCAAACATTAAAAACAGCCCAATAACGTAACACAGCCACATAAACATAAAGCTTCACACTAAAATCCTCATGATCTCAGTTCCTATTACTAACACATCAGGTCTGGCTTTTAACGAAAAACTACAAGACATGCTAAAAAGCAGGGGTGGGAAACAGTCTAGAAGGACAAAGCAAACATAGGAACCAGACTCAGCTGTGACACAGATTTTGGAATACAATGTAATATGCCTATGATTAAGACATCCTGGAGACCCAGTCTTAGAGGATTAATACGTTAATCATAGGTATATTAACGGAAGGGCGCTAATGGAAAAATTACATAACAAACAGAACAGATGGGTATCATAGGCAGAGAGATGAAAACTCTAAGAAAATAAAGGAAACGCTATATATCAAACACTTAGCAACAAAAATAAAGAATGCCTTTGATGGGCTCTTCAACAGACTAGACACAGCTGAGGAAAGAATCACTGAATTGGAAGACAGGTCAACAGACTCTACCCAAATTGAAATAACCAAAGGGACAGAAAAATGAGATAATCTGAACTTTTGATTCCCACTTTGACATGGAAAGGGCTTAGAAATCATCACTCCCATACTTCACAATAAAAAAAATAAGCTGAACAAACTGAAAATCAACAACTTTTCTGAGATCTACCAGAGAGCTGAGGTCACAGGGCAAACCCCTGGAGACAAGCAAATAAAAAGAATCAACACTCACCACGGCTGAAGCAGCCACTGGAGCCAGTAACTGGTAGGAACACTAGGAAACTGAGCATGGACTAGCTTAAGAGAGAAGAACTCCTAGTTCCCAGTAGGCTATGTTCCTCTGCGTTTGCCTCTCATATGGAAATGGTCCAACCCTTTCATGAGCTTTTCCTCCAAGAGCCCCACCAGTTCCTCAGGGTTTAGGTGGAAGAGAAATCTTCCTTGTGGTTCCAACAGGGGGAGGGGAAAAGGAGCAATGCTGAAATATACCCAGCGTGTTCTGTTCTATCCAACAAAGGCCTACCCTCAAAATAAACTATTTACCAGAGTCTAACCAAAGCGAGTTTTACCAGGGCCGGAGAGGGTCGGGGGAGGAAATACCCAACTCTAGTCCCCTCTGGCCTTTCTGTCTCACCTAAGTGGGGTAAGAAAAATCTGAGAAGCATTTGTTAAGGGCACAGCTCAGGGGCAGAGGCCCACTAAAGACTGAAAACTATTGGTAAGATTCTAAAATGCTTTTCCTCCCACACCTTACTTACACATCATTAGGGCTCCTGAATAATAACAGTGGATTAAAGCTGAAAGGCCTGCGAGGCTCATACTCCTACTTAAGGAGTCTCTAGGGAAACCCAAAGATAATAGGTAAGACAAAAACAAAAAGACCAGAGAAAATTTTAGTCTCACCTACAACTACAGCCAACTGTTAACATAACCTAACTCCTAGCCAGATAAACATAAACCTCACAGGAGAGGCCTATCTATCTTTTACTCAGCTTTCAACGTCACACTAAAATGCTGATTACACATATATTACTAGATATATCAGGTCTGGCTTTCAACAAAAAAATTACAAGGCAGGCGAAAAGGTTAAAACACACACACACACACACACAACAACAACAAAAACAAACACCACAATCTGAAAAGATACAACAGGCATCAGAGGCAGACTCAGATATGACACAGAAATAGAAATCATCAAACCAGGAATTTAAAATAACTGTAATTAATTTGCTAAGGGTTCTAATGGAAACGGTGGGCAACATGCAAGAACAGAGGAGAATGTAGAGGTGAAAACTCTAACAAAGAATCAAAAGGAAATGCTACAAAGAGAAACTTCCAAAACTGATAAAGCAAAGAGAAAAAATATGTAAAAAAAAGATATATAATGGAACATTCACGAACTGCAGGACAATTACAAAAAATGTAACATATATGTCATGGGATTATCAAAAGGAGTAGAAAAGGGGAAGAGGAGAAATACTTGAAGTAATAATGACTGAAAATTTTCCAAAATGAATGACAGCACCAAACCACAGATCCAGGAAGCTCAGAGCTGAATAAATGTTTTTTTTTAAAAATCTACACGTAGGCCTATCATATTCGAACTGCAGAAAAATAAAAGATAAAGAGGAAATCCTGAAGAAGAAGAAAAAAACCCACCACAGTTTACCTATAGAGAAACAAGGGTAAGAACTGTATCAGATTTCTCTCCAAACACCATGCAAACAAGACAGTGGAGTGAAATACTTAGTGTTGAAACAAAAAACCCACCAACCTAGAAAAATCTGTATCCAGTAAAATTATCCTTAAAAATGAAAAAATTAAGACAAAATTGAGGGAATCTGTCACCAGTAGACCTGCCTTGCAAGAAAGTTAATTTCTTCAGCGAGAAGAAAAATAAGATAGGTCAGAAATTCGATAGACACAAAGAAAGGAATAGTGTTAGAGAAGCAATAAATAAAAGTAAAATGAAGCCGAAACCGGTTTGGCTCAGTGGATAGAGCATTGGCCTGCGGACTGAAAGGTCCCAGGTTCGATTCCGGTCAAGGGCATGTACCTGGGTTGCGGGCACATCCCCAGTAGGAGATGTGCAGGAGGCAGCTGGTCGATGTTTCTCTCTCATCGATGTTTCTAACTCTCTATCTCTCTCTCCCTTCCTCTCTGTAAAAAATCAATAAAATATATTTTTTAAAAAAAAGTAAAATGAAATATCTTCCTTTTCTTACTCTCAATTCACCTAATACAAAACAGTTTGATCAAAATAATAACATTATACTAGATTATTATATCTTATAAAAAAGTGAAATGAGTAACAGTAATGCTAAAAGAATGGAAGGGAGCAATTGGGAATGTTAATTGTAAAAGTTAATATTATGTCTAGGACAAGCACCAAAAAGTTTCTTTTAAAGAATTGAGATGCTATAAAGGGTGGAAAGAGAATCATATAAAATTATCAACTTAAACCAAAGAAGGGGAGAAAATGGAAGACAAACAAATAAATAAATAAAACAGGAACAAGGACAAGTAAAAAAGTTCTAAATATGGTAGATATTAATACAACTCTATCAATAATCATGTTAAATGTGAATGTTCTAAATACACCAATTAAAAGAGAGACCTTCAGAGTGGATTAAAAAAAAAGATCCAACTGTATATTGTATAGAAACTCCACTTTAAATATAAAGACATATATTTGGACTTAAGGTAAACATCTGGAGAAAGATATACCATGCTAATACTAATTAGAATGAATCTAATTAACCAATGACACCCCAATAAATTTAACAAATTTTTCTGAAGAGAAGCTACATTAATTTCAGACAAGCAGAAATCAGAGCAAGATAAATTGTCAGGGATAAAGAGGGGCATTACAGGATGGCAAAGGGATCAATTCTCCAAAACTAATAATCTTTATTGTGTATGCACCTAACAAAGCATCTGAATATGTGAGGCAAAAAACTGAGAGGACTGCAAGAAAAAAATGGACAAACCCACTATCAATATCCTCTACCAATAACTGACAGATCCAGCAAGCAGAAAATCAGTGAGGATATAGTTAAACAGAACAGCACCATCAATCAACTGGATCTAATTGACCTTCATAAACTACTTCATCAAACAGCAGAACACACATTCTTCTCAAGCTCAACGTGGAATATTCACCAAGAGAGATCACATAACAGACACCTTAACAAGCTTTAAAAAGAAAGAAAGAAGGGGGGGGGAGAGAAAGAGAGAGAGAGAGAGAGAGAGAGAGAGAGAAACTACATAAAATATGCTCTTAGATCACATGGATTCAAGTAGAAATAAATAACAGAAAACTGGTTAAACTTTAAAATATTTGCTAGAAAATTCCAAAATAATTGGAGATTAAACAACATACTTCTAAATAAGACATAATAAAGCATAAGTCTCATGAGAAATTTAAAAATATTATGAACTAAATGAAAATACAATTACAAAAAAATAGCAAATACAGTGCTTAGAAGGAATTTATAGCATTGTGTACACAGAAGAAAAGACCTAAAATCAATAATTTATTCATCCACCTTAGGAAACTAGAGAAAGAAGAGCAATATAAACTTAAAGCAATCAGCAGAAAAGAAAGAATAGAAATTAAAGCAGAAATCAATGAAATTACAAACTGGAAATCGGTAGAGAAGATTAATGAAACCAAAGACTGATTATTTGAAAAGATCGATAAAATTTAATAAACCTCTAGCCAGGCTAACCAAGACAAAAAAGACAGAAAACACAAATAATTACTAATATCAGAAGTGAAAAAACGGCCCGTACTACTGACACCATAGACATTAAATGGATAATAAAGGAGTATTATGAACAACTCTTTGTCCACAAATTTGATAACTTAGATGAAACAGGCCAATTCCTTGATAGATACAATCTACCAAAATTCACACAAGAAATCATCTAAATGTGCATATATATATATATATATATATATATGAAACCAAATCAATAATTAATAACCTTTCAAAAAAGCACCAGGCCCAGGCCCAGATGGCTTCAGCACTTAATTCTAACATGCACTTAAATGACACCACTATAATTTCTTCCCGGAAAAAGAAGCAGAGGGGACACTTCCTAACTTGTTAGATGATTTTTCACTATCCAACACAATACCAAAACCAGATAAACACATTACAAGAAAAGGAAACCACAAACCAATATCGCTCCTGAACACTGATGCATACATCATCAACAATATATTAGCAAATTGAATCCAACAATGTATAAAAAGGAGTATACACCATGACTGAATGTGACTTATTCCAGGTATGCAAGGCTGGCTCAACATTTAAAAATCAATTCATAAGAGGAAAAATCACATTATCATATCAATAGATATGCATTTGACAAGAGCCAACACCCATTCATGCTTTTAAAAAATCTTAGAAAACAGAATAGAGGGGAACTTTCTCACCTTGATAACGAGCATGTGCAACACGTACAAAAACACCTACAGCTACCATCACACTTAATGGTGCGAAACCAGGTGTGTGTCTCCTAAGATCAGGAACAAGGCAAGGATGTCCCCTCCTCACCACTCCTACTCAATCATACTGGAAATCTTAGCTAACACAATAAGACAAGACAAGGAAATAAAAGATATGTAGATTGGGAAGGAAGAAATAAAATGGCCATTATTCACAGCTAATGACTGTCTATGTACAAAATCCCAAAGAATCAATTTTTTTTTAAAACTGGACCTAATAATAATTATATGAAGATGGCAAGATACCAAAAAAAAAAAAGTCGCCCTGGCCAGTGTGGCTCAGTTGGTTGGGCGTCATCTCATGCATTGAAAGGTGCCGGTTCCATTCCTGGTCAGGGCACATGCCCTGGTTGCAGGCTCCCACAGTGGGAGGCATGCAGGGGGCAGCTAATCCATGCTTTGCTCTCAAATCGATGTTTCTCTTTCTCTCTCCCTTTCTCTTCCTCTCTCTCTAAAAATCAGTAACATAAAAAAGTCAATTGCTTTCATAGAGCAACAATGAATAGCTGAAATTTGAAATTTAAAACACAATACCACTGACATTAAAATCAACAAAAACAATAATTACTTAGGATAAATCTAACAAAATAGGAACAGGATCTATGAAGAAAACTATAAAACTCTGATGAAAGAAATTAAAGATCTAAATAAATGAAGAGATATCTCATATTCATGGAAGGAAAACAAAATATTGTTAAGATGTCAATTCTTGCCGACTTGATCTATGGAATCAGCACAACCCTAATAAAAATCCCAGCCAGTTCTTTTGGATACTAATGAAGTAATGCTAAATAAAGTACATATGAAAAAACAAAAGCATTAGAGTAGCCAGCACAATACTGAAGAACAAAATCAGGAACTTACACTACCTGCCAACTTTGAGATTTACTCTAAAGCTACCATAATCAAGACTGTGGTGTTGGGGCCCAGCCTGTATGGCTCAGTGATTGAATGGCGACCTGTGAACCAAGAGGTCACGGATCAATTCCTGGTCAGGGCATATGCCCAGGTTGTAGGCTCCATCCCCAGTGTGGGGTGTTCGGGAGGCAGCCAGCTGATCCGATGACTCTCTCTCTCTCCCTCTATGTTCCTCTCTGAAATCAGTAAAAATATATTTTAAAAAACTGTGGTGTTGGGGAAAGAGGAGACAAATAGACCAATGGGACAGAAAGAGAGAGCTCAGAAAAGACCCATACAGATACAGTCACATGATCTTTGAAAAAAATCCATAAAGAATAGTCTTTTCAACAAATGGTGCTAGAACTGGACATTGACATGCAAAAACAACAACAAAAAAAGCCCACCTCCTCAGACATGCCCTTGTTCCCCGGCATACACAGACACCATCCACCACCACTTTCTTTGAGAAGTGTATGTCAGCTCTCCTGGCAGCTGCCAACTTACCCTCCCTCTGCCCCATTCAGCCTGTTTCATGCCCAACCACTCCCGAGTCAGGTCAAAACTTTCAGAGCCCGTGGCAACTGTTCACATCAAAGTTAGCCCTTTCCTCAGTCCCAGGTCCACTCCTCTTTATTCCCTTCCTTTGGTTTGCATCAACTGCCTCCTGGAGGAACTGTATCTATTTGTTGGGCCCTGCCTTCTCCCCAGCACTGTGCGCATGGCAGCTGCTCAGTGAACACTTCCCAAATGAGTAAGCCTTTAAGTTATGTACGTGACACATGTCTACTGAGTGTGTACATCAAATATCAACACCCCGTGCGATTACCTCTGGATTTATGTATGGGCTGTTTGGATTTTTGTATTTCTTTTTTGCTCATCTGAACTTCCTACCTGTTCAATAGTGAACATGTATTACATAAAAAATGGCAAGAAATCACAATATAAGAAAGGCCAGCTTTATACAAAGGAAACATCAGACGTGATGATTCACTTTACATCAGACGTGAGGATTCACTTTATTGAAGGCACTTTTTGCTTTGTAAAAGGCTTTGTCGTAAAATTTTTTTATGCGGGGAGCAGTCCAAAAAGGGGGTTTGATTTGTGGGGAACTTTTGAGGACGGTGTGAAATTCAGAAAGTCCTGTTTCCCCAGGAGAACGAAGAGCTGCTCCTCTCCCTGCCTTCCAGCCACACGCCACTTCCTTCTCTTCTCCTCCAGGGAGGTCACAGCACATTCCCAGCTCTGTCAGTTCTGAGCTCCGTGGCTCCTGACCCCTGAGCCTCTGGGATTTCTCCTTCAGAAGCAGGTGGTTTTGTTGTTGTTGTTTTAATTTTTACTTATTGATGAGAGAGAGAGAGAGAGAGAGAGAGAGAGAGAGAGAGATTGGATTCTCAGTTGTTATAACCAGAAAGGAGCCTTTAATGAACTGGATGGACCCAGGAATACCCTCAGCCTCACAGGCGAAAGGCAAGAGCCATTCTCTGGATCTCTGGCCTCAGAGCGGAATCTAGGAGCATAACACTTGACAGATAAGGAGATAGATCAGAGAAGGGAAGTAATTTACCTACACTCACCCAGTTATTAAGTGGAAGAAACAGGACTCAGGACTCCAACCTTGGTCTGACAGATGCTAACGCTTCATGATAAATGAAGCTTTATGTTCAAGTAACTTTTAAAAATGGCCAGCCTTAAAAAATGGCCAGGCTCTGAGCCAGACCACCAAGGGAGAGCCACCGTCTCTGCCCCATGGAGCTTGCATGCTGGCAAGGGAAACCCAGCACACAACTCCTACCAGCAGCACACTGACTTCCGCCTGAGAAACAGTCTGCTGGCTGAAGTCCACGCCCTCCGCCAGGTGGAATGCAAACATGGCAAAACTACAGCTAGCCACGTGGCACCCTGCAGAAACCTCCGCTGATAAATCCCATTCACACCACTTCCAACTGTCACCGTGTGGCTCTTCCCATGTGCAAGGCACTGTGCTTGGCACTTCATACCCATTATTGGATATGAACAGCCAATGACCATCCTATGATGTGAGCTCACTTATCCCCATTTGCAGGCAAGTAGATTGAGACTCTGAAAATAAGTGAAAAATCAAAATATACTATACTACGTTCTTATAGGAGCTCTCCCAGCACTATGAGAACTGCCCCTGGCATGAGCTGCATCAAGCAGAGACCCCTGCCCTGCCCCAAACACACAACACACCACACACACACATGGAGCCTCTTGGCCTCTCTTGAGGCAAAATTCTCAACGAGACCATGGGGGTAACTTCTGCATCTCCATGGCAACTAGTTGAGCCAGGCCTGTCAGGAACCCGGGGGGGTAACTTCTGCATCTCCATGGCAACTAGTTGAGCCAGGCCTGTCAGGAACCCGGGGCACAAAGGCCTGAGGGAGGAGGACCCAGAGGTACCTGGGAACTCTTCCAGCAGAAATCCCTCATTCTGGACCCAGAGCCGCAGAGGCACTGATGCCCAGCCAGGGCTCCCAGTTGGGGAGCCACCTGCTCCCCAACTCCAACCAGGTGCCAGGCACCTGCCCAGTCCAGATGGGAAGGGACCGTGGCCGCAAGTCCTCAGCATCCTTCCTCACTCAGATCACAGTGAGGCTGGGGGGGGGGCAGGGAGGGCTTCGGCCAGCTCTGCCACAGACTGACTTCAACACTGCGCAGTGCCCACCCTTGCTGCGGAGTCGGGCACATGGGCTCCACCCTGACTCTGCCACCTATTAGCAGAGTAACTTCTGAGCTTCAACTTCATCAGTTAAATGGAGACGGTGACGGCACCTCCTTTCCCGAGTTGTTCCGAGGATGAAATACACATACTGTACGGACAAGGGTGCCTCCTACGGAAGCCTGGATGGCCACCATTAGAGCACTTACCTACATACAGGGCAGGGCAAAAGCACGTTTACCGTTCTGAGTATGGGAAACAGAGTGTATTCTTGTATTATTATTTATTAATTACTGTATTATTTTCCAAAGGAACAACTGTAAACCTACTTTTGCCCCACCCTGTATTTTATCGCCCGTTTCATTATCTTGAACAACACAGGGCAGGGGTCCTGCTGTCTAGCTCACCCCAGTGCCTAGGACGGTGCCTGGCATACTCAAGGCACTCAATAAATACTTCTCAGATGGATGAGTAAATGATCGACAAGAATGCTAGAATGGGTCCCTTTCCTGCTCTGGACCACCTTACCCTGGAGGGAGGTAGACATGCTGAGTGCTAAGCTGGGGGCATATACCCCCAGGCTGAGCAAACAGACCCCCAGGCTGAGCAAACAGGCCCCCAGCATCCCTAACAAAGACCATAGAAGGCTGGTTGTCCTTGACAGGTGGTCTTCCAACACCTGCCCTTGTCCCAGTAAGTGTCACATAGGAAGTGCTCAATAAATACAGGTTCAAGGCCAGTTCACATTGCCCTTTCCCTCCCAGATGGCCTGCTCTAAGCAACCACAATTATTCCTTCTGCTCCTCCCGCATCTCCCTCAAATGCATTAAACCTAGGCTGCCTCCCCCCGCTTCCAGAGAGCCAGGAGGGGTTGGCAGCTGGTGTTCAGGTGTCCCCTGCAGCTCCTCCCAGGCACTGTGAAATTTTTTAAAATGTTCATGACTTCCAGACTCCTCAGCACTATGGAGAGGCAGTCGCTTCCCTTTCTGCGGGTCTCAGTTTCCCCGTCTGCAAACTGGGACAACCATCCTTGCCTGGCCCGCTTCCCAGGACCAAAATGCAGACTCGTTAGGGGCTCTGCAAACCTGAATTCTGCATCGATCCCTAAGTCTCCCCGGAGAAGGGTCTACCTTGCGAAGGGGCCAGCGCCATTCTCAGAGGACACGGGCAATAGTGGCCAGGAGCCAGCCCGGCCTCTCTTGACTACGAAAAGGCTACCACTTGCCAAGTTCGCTCCTGGCATCAAAGTCTGCCCGAATGGATGACAAGAAAGCCTGGCAGCCAGTTTTCCTCTTCGGGGGCACGCACACACACCGTTCCACTCATAAATAAAAATCTGATTATCACAGGCTTTTCCAGAGCTAATGTGACTGAGTTTTAATCTTTTATAAAGAAAAACTCATAAAATATTCAAGTGAGGCCTGTGCATCTCAGGAGGCTGGAGGTGGCTCTGAGCAGCCCCCAGCTACAGACACAAAAAGGGGGGCCCCAGGACCCGTGCCATCAACGCCTGGAGCATCTTGCCCGCTGTGGCTGGTGTTCAACCGAGTCATTATCAGTGAGGAGGTAGGTCTGGGCTCTGCCGGCACAGCTAGCTCTCCAGCCAGCCTGCTCCCTTGGCTGCTCTCCATGCTCTTGGCTCTTTCTGCTCTACAAGCTCGGGGATGCCCTGGGCTGCCTTTCAGACCCTGCAGCACTGGGAATAGGTTGAAAGGGACAAAATGAGACTGGTAAGCCCCTGCCCTAAGGCATAAGGGAGAGAAAGAGAGAAAAGACCCTCCCCTTCCCACTCACGAATTCAGGCTCACCAGGAGCAGGCTATTAAAAGCATGTACCACAGCCTCTGTAACCTGGCCTACTCAAGCTCCCTCTCTAGGATTCACTCACTCACCCATTCATCCAGAAATTATTTGCTGTGACCTTACCGTGGGCCAGACACTGCGAGCGCTAGGGATACAACACAATGAGGGACACAGACAAGAACACGTGCCCTCCTTCGTGGAGTGAGGGTGATTCCTGAGCTGGGGCAGGGACAGCACAGGGTGAGCCTGGGAGAACGTGGAGAGTATAAGAAATTGACCAAAGATGACCAGACCTGTCCAAAGGACAGAGGAGCCTGCTCGAAGGGGTGGCCACTGGCCAAATCTGGAATAATTTGAGCAACAAAGTAATGATAGTAATGCATTGTAATCCATAAAAGAAGTCTAAACTGGTATAAGTGTAGACACCCAGGAGTCTACACTGATACAAATAAGTGAATAAATAAATAAATGGAAGGGGAAGTAGAACTCGTTCTACAGTAGAATTCAAATTAATAAATGGAGAAGGAATGATGGCAATAGGAAATCCCTATTTGAAAATACCACAGTGATAACTGTTGCAGGCAAAATTAGTGGACAAAAAGTACGAGGAGGTAAGGTATCGGCATAGTCACAAAGTATCTCCCACAAAATACTTACTAATATGAAGGGTAGGAGAGTAGCTTTACAGAGAACTTGACAGATATCGCCGTAATCAAGTTCAAAGTTCACATCACCAGGTAGCTCAGTTAGTTAGAGCGCCGTCCCAATACCCAAGGTTATGGGTTTGATCCCCAGTCAGGACACATACAAGAATCAACCAATGAATGCATAAATAAGTAGGACAACAAATCCATGTCTGTCTCTCTCTCTCTCTCTCTCTCTCTCTCTCTTCAATAAATTAAGTTTTTAAAAAACTTCCCCAGGGGACGGTTTTCAGACTGTACTGTACACTTCCTACCCACATTTCCTAACTGCAGGAGTACAACGAACTGAATTCACTGTTAAGCTTTTCTTCTACAAATTTTGGCTGGGACCTGTTACATCCTATCTGCAACTGAGCTCCTCATTAGAACCATGAAGGAATAAACATCAAACTAACTCCAGCAGAAAGACGTGGAATGGGCTAGTCCTGCCCACGTGGTCAGCTGCTCGGTTTCCCGGGCCTGGCTCAACCTGGGATTTTTTATTACAGCCGTATAACATGGTCATATTTTCTGCTAGTAAAATTGTCCCTGGGTCATACAACGCAACCAAATTGATCAATATTTCACGGCGCTGTTACAAAAAAAGGCTTTCTGGTATCCTCATGCTTCCCTCCCAAAGCCGCCACACACACACACACACACACACACAGCCCATCTTCATCGGTAAAGGGGAATAATAATATCTCCTCATATTATTGCCCTAAAGATAAATGTGATAAATACCAACTAAGTACCTCCATTCGCTCACTCAACAAGGAGTTCATATGTAGCTACTTACTGTGTCAGACCTCGGCTGGGAACTGAGGACAGTGATGAAAAGACAGACACAGACTGTGCCCTCACATGGCTCAAGGCCTGTTCATACTCATGTCCTTGGTTACCAAAGTCCCCACCTTGTTTTAGGACACCTAGTCTATGTCTGCCCCTCGGTCCATCTATCCACCTGCCTCTCTCTTTCTCGTCCTCCTCCTCACCCCCACACCCCTTCCATCCCACCACTCTCCAGATACACTGTTCAAGTAGACCAGCTGCTATTTTCATCCTCCCTCAGAAGATATGTTTAAGCGTTTTGAAAGACCATTTGCCTATAAAGCCTCCCCCAATTATAACCTTCCTACCTCTCATCAGAGCCTAGGATGACCTCTCCTTTTCCCTCTGCCTATGTCAATATTAATCACACCACAGGTCACACATCTCCTCCAGCAGGTGTCCCCTCTCACCCCCCACCACACCTCAGCATCCCCAAAGCCATAAAGGGGCCAACAGCCTGACTTCCCAGGAGTCCACCTCACCCTTCTTCTTGCCTCTCTGACAACGACAGGTCAAGAGCAAGGGCCATGTCCACAGTGTCAGAATCCCCGTCCAGCACAGGACAGGCAGGACGGCAGTTCTGGGCACCAGGTGGCTGGTGGCTGAAAAGCACCCTCCAACGCACTCCACCATGGCCACAGTGGTGGGTAGCAAGCTCTGGGAAGGCAGTTTTTCTCAACACCAACTCCAGCTTCTTGCACAGAGCCTGGTGCATAGTAGGTGCTCAATAAATAATAGTTAGTTGTTGTTGAGACTGTTCATCTTTGAAAGATTCGCTGAAGAAGGCAGAGAAGTTCCTCTGTGGTTAATGGAGAAGAAATGAGCAATTATATGTTGTGCTCTTAAACACGGGAAACTGTTCTTAGAAACGCAGGTGTGTGAATGTCAACAGGTCAGGGGCTAGGCAGGCAACTCCCACAAGTAAACCAGGCTGGGGTCCGGAGTTGGGAAGACAAGGAGAGCGATCTCACCCGTTCCTGCGGACCGTTGCCAGCGGGAGCACGTGTCCACTGCTGCCCAGATGTCCAGGTTGTCAAAACTAGTGGGAAATCTGAATGTTTACAGCTCTTGTGGCCAGAGTTTAATCTCTGGCTTAACCTCTATGCAAACACTCTCCCCTCCTCCACCCGGTCCCCCCCCCCCATCTTGTTTACACCACTTTTGAAGAGAAAAGGTGTTTTTATAATTAGCACAGTGTTTATATTCCAAGGAGAGTTTTCAGAAGGCTTAAAAATAGACTGAGTCCTTACACCCCTTCCAGCTCTTCCCCTGAAGAAATCTTGTTTACACTAGCATTTTCCTTGGCAACCCTTCTTTTGAAAAGGTCAGCCGCAGTTCACAAATTCTTACACCGGCAGCTCCGAATTATTGGGATTTTATAGTACACGTTTAGGCAACTTCCAAACCCCCACTAACAGCATGTCCCACGGATAAATGCTCACAGAGGGAACCCCGGGTAGAGTATGTTCCATTGCGGGCCTGGCGGCTGGAGGGCTCTGGGTCCTACAACAAACATGGACTCCAGTGTAAGAAAACTCGACGTAGGGGATTTAGGTATCACCTTAAGTGCTTGGTTTATCCAAGTTACTGAACGGGTGTCCTCGGGACAAAAAGAACCAGAGAAACAACCACCTAAAAAAGCAGCTTTCTCCTAGGGCGATATTTAAGTATTTAAGTCTATTCACCTTAGCCAACAGGTCATTAAACAAAAAGTGTGCTTGGAGGTGGAATGAGTGGCTGGCTTGAGAGAAGCTGAGTAAACAAAGTGAATCTCCTTTCTTTACTGCAGGACTTTTCAGAGCCTTGAAAGGTCCCATGGCAGAGGATGCTCCATTCACAGGTTAATTTGGCTCTAAACTCACCCTCCCCTTCTCCTTCTCTCCCTATGGACCACCCACGGAGCACACTGCCTGTCACCAACTTCCGGAGATGAGGGGAACAAGCGTACACTTCTAGGACTGGGAGAGGAATGAACTTAAGATCCACAGCTGGTCAGTAAGTGACCGAGGCTACCCTTGAACCCCGGGGTAGCCACCCTCTCTCAACACCAGCACTGCCTGGCTACTGTTTGGCTGAGCAAGACAGGATCTGACAGAAGACAAGGCAAGAATCCCAGTGTCCAAGCACCAGGGAGCGATTCCCAAATCCCCAGCCTGTTCTTAGCACAAACTGCTCCAAAAGGAGAAACCAGCAGCCGGGCCCACCATGCAGGAGCCTGGTTCTAAGAGGCCCAGTTAAGCAAGCAATCAGCCAACGACTGCTTACATACCTCCAAGGACAGGGATGTCACCCCCCTTTCGGGTTCCCAGTGTCTGGATGCGGGCTCGAGGAAAAGAACACTTCTGGTGTTCCTTTCCCGTGACTGCAATGCTGCACGTTGTAGGGTTTGCCTGGGAGATGCAGCTTTAGATACAGCTGCAGGTGTATTAGCCAAAGAACATAGAGGCATAGTCCACGGACACAGACACAATGTGGTAACAGCCAGGGCAGGGGGCTGTGGGGGAGGTGCTGGGGGGAGGAAGGTAAAGGCAGGGGCGGGCAGGGGGATGAGGGACATCTGCAATAGTGTCAACAATTTAAAAAAATACATCTGTGGAAGCAAGCACTGAGCCACGGGGACGTGGAGGTATGGCAACCTTGATCTAAATTTCAACTCTACCACTTACTCGTGGGCACGCTGTTTTGGCCCTGGGAGCCTTGTATCCTCACCCCTAAGAGCGGAGGGTACCACTCCCAGCTTGGAGGAGGTGCTGAACGAGAAGCTGCAAGCAGCCCCCTTAACTCAGCACAGCTACTCGGTGAACAGCATGGCCGGTGGGTGCAACCCATCCCGCTCACTCCCCCCTCCCAGGGCCTGCACCTCCCCTTTGGGTCAGCTATCCTTACGTCAGGCCCTGGAAACTGACTAGACGAACCTGATGCGAAGGAAGGGCAGAGACGGGGCAGCGCATCTGCAGTGACGGCTGCCTCTGACCAGAAGGGATTGGAAAATCCTAACAACTCTGGTGCCAAAGGGGTGGGTGCTCAAGAGCCTGCCCAGATGGGGAAACCGAGGCCCAAGGGAGGTGGGCTCTGCCTCAGCACACGCAGCAGGTCGGTGGGGGCACCAGACAGGACCTCCGACACCCCCCCTTTCGTGCACCCACCACGGGGGGAAGAGCTCTAGGAAGGTGGTGCGATGTCCCCAACCCTCATCACGTCCCACTGATTTTTTAATAGACTTTAACAATTTACTGACACCAGCGGAGCTGATAAAGGTTTAATTGAATTAATTAGCCGTCACGACTTACTCTTGAGTTCCCTTTGGCTCGGGGGAGGCTGTGCCAGCCGCCTGTCTAACCCCCTGCGTCCCAGAAAGGCTGCCACTCACTCCCACTTAAGACAATCCATCGGGTCGTCACCAGTTTCCTTCCTGAACTGGCTCTTACTCTGGCACCACCGGAATCCCAGAGCTGAGACATGTGCCTGCCCTGAGTGGCTAAGTCCCATCCCCAGGACACCTGGATGGAGGAGCTCCCCTGGTGGAATGAACGCGGGCTTCTCCTGCAGGTTCCCCGGGTGGCAGGAGGTCAGTGTCCCAGCGTGGGAGCCATCTGTTGGCCGGGACGGGGACAGGGCCACCTATCTATCCCCCACTGTCCCATCCGCACAGCCTCAAGGAGAGGCTGGCTGATGCCACTAAAAGGGTGGTGCACGACCCTGCAGCATCAGCACCTGGGAGCCTGTGAGGGTGCGGGCTCTGGAGCATTACCCTCACCCACTGAATCAGCACCTCCAGGAAGAGGCCCGGGGAGCTGTTTTCACAAGCCCTCCAGGTGGTACACACACTGAGGGTAGAGAAGAGGGGGTCTGGTCTGAGTGATTATTAACATTCCTTCTAGATTAAAAGTCCGGGAAACAATCCAAAACATGAAAACCAATTCACTTACAAGATATTCTTTTCATTTGTTTTAATTGACTTTAGAGAGAGGGGAGGAGAGAGAGAGAGAGAAACATCGATGTGAGAGAGAAACATCTATCGCCGCCCACACGAACCTGGACCAGAGGGAACCTGCAATGTGGTATGAGCCCTGACCAGGAATCAAACCCGCCACCTCTCAGTGCATGAGATGATGCTCAACCAACCGAGTCACACCGGCCAGGACACTTACAAGATATTCTTCACCGCATGATGTGTGATAGGGGGGACCAGAAGTAGCCAAGCAGGGCAGTATTGGGTAAACTAGGGTACAGCCACTTCATGGAACACCAGACAGCCCAAACCACAGGGTTTACAATAAAACTGGGAAACACTCATTATAGAACGGTGAGCGCTTTAAAAAAAAAAAAAAGCAAGAGAAAAAAATGTATCTATTGCACCTATTGCTTAAAAATATAATAATAATTATAAAGAAAACAATCAAAATGTCAGAGGTATAGGTGATTTTCTTTCTTCCTCAGACTTTCCTGTGTTTTCCAACTTTTTCTATAAAGAGCACTTTATAGAAAAGTGCTTTTCTATATGATACTTTTCATAATGAAGTAAGACAAACTTTGTTTTACACAAAGATTCTGTGAGAAGATACCCCTGAGAAAGCAGAAAGTTCTACACTAACTTGGAATTCACTCAGCATTTGAGCGTCTCTCTCCCTCGCTGGCCCTGCGCACAGTAGGTGTGAAGGGAGGGAGAGCCGAAGGGAGGGAGGGAAGTGGTTTCAGACGAACCACTCTATGAAACTGACTTCTTCCTTGGCATTTCACTGGATGAATTATTTAAATAAAAAAACATAATGGTGAGAAACAAAACCACCCCGAAGAGACAGACCCCGGAGAAAGGGAAATTCCCCCGGTGCCATGAGGGTGTCCTGGACGGCACCTCTCACGCTCACGCTTTCCCTGCACACACCTGGCTGCAGACACACTCATGACGCTGGTGATGAGTCACTGTTTCCAGGAACTCCTAAGCCCTTGATGCTGGCGCTCGGCAGCAAGTTCACCCCAGCCGGCATGGTAAGTGGACGCCCAGGAATCAATCGTTATAACGTGGAGATCAGGAACCAGGTGAGCAAACACCAGGCATGGATTAGAAGCTGGGTAAGAGGCCGGGATGGGGGCTCACCCTGCACCCCACTCTTTCGGTGGGCTGGGAAGCCATCACACCAACTGCCCCGGCAGGAGGGACAACATGCACCAAGTGCATGGGGGATGAGGGACATACAAAAGTATAGAAGCTTCTAGGAGAGCCACCCAGTACTGCAGGGTCCAGGGCGGCATGGGGAAGCGGGGAAACAAACATAGGCTGGGCCATGAGTACAAGGGGAGGGGGGGCAGGGTATGGGATGGGAGCATCTCTCTTCTAAGCACCAGGGGCCTGGGAGAGGCTGGACAGGAGAGGGAAAGGGAAGGGTCACTCCCATTCTGCTATGGCTCATTCCAGCAAGCCCCAGGGAGGGGAGCACACCACACCCTGGGTCCCCCCCACCCAACCTGTGTGGGCAGGACACAGCACCAGGAGGGCACTGGATGGCTGCCCACTAGGTTCTGGAATGGCCACACTTTCCTAAATCTCAGGAAAAGCCAATCAGCAGCAGAGTGGGGGACAAGAGTACAGCGATCATTCCAAGACACCTGCCCATTCTCCTTTCTCTTCCCCAAACGTTGTTGTCAAGACCTGTGACGGTGCCCCACCCGGACCCATGGAGAGAGGGACACAGACCTCCAAGCGAGAGCCAACAAGCTCTTTACATCCCAGAATAACCCTGGCTGCGGGCACAGCAGCCAAGGAGAAGCCTTGGTCTCCCTTTAAGCGTCACACAACAGCGACGTGTGAGAGGACCATCGTGCCCAACCTGCTCCTTTCCCAAGAGGGCACGCTCAGAGAGAGAGGTCCTCGCTGGGGTCCTTGCTGCGCCCAAACCCCAGGCTCCTGGCTTGGGCACTACAGGAGTCCCTGGCGTAGAGGATAAATGGTAAGTGACACAGGGGCTTGCTGGGTACCACGAAGTCCTACAGAGCTGGACCAGAGAAAACTCAAACGCAGTAACAAGGTCCTTGTTCCTAGAGGGGATCAAGCAGAAACTGGACAGACAATCACTTGGCAGATATGATACTGAAGAGACTGAAGAACAAGACCTGGGTTTGGGTGGGGGGAGGAGAATGACTTGGCATCCCATCCTGGTTGTGATATTTTATGAGTCTTCCTCAGCGGAGCAGACTGATAAGCAGGGTCCGATAAGGTACCAGTGATGAGTCTGTGTCATGGTCTTCAAACTGGGTTCCATTCCTCCCGCCTGCTTCAGGAGTCACCCAAGGGGCAGCCAGGCAGGTAAGAACCTGTCTCCCCCGTCCACTTGCCCGTCACCTGAGCCCACAAAAATGCTTTCTTTTCTTTTAAAATCAGAGTATAGAAGCTGAACTTTTAGCTCAGAGAAAAAGTCTGGCCTATAACATTAGCATACTCATCTGTATACAAATACAGTCATAAGATATAATTTTTAATATTTTTATGGAGGAAGGAGCCCACAAAAGCAAAAGTGCCTAGGGCTCACGAAAGTCAGAATGGGGGACCTCCCTCCCCAATTTTAACCATCATTTTTATCTAATATACTGAGCTCCCATGTTAAGATTCCATTTGTGAAAGGTTCTTCGGCTAAAACAATTTTTGAAATCTCGTAGTGAATAAAAAAAATAATAATTTTTTTTACCAAGTTTTAGGGTCTCGACTCATGAACAAATTGAAATATGACGCCGTGTGAGTCACTGAGCTTTTCCAAGCCAAAGGCTCCACCTCTGCGACACAGCTGTACCCCCCAGTTCTCATGACCAGGCCTGATGTGTCGCTGGCTTTAGGGGTCAGCGTTCCTTAGTAAGAAATGTAGACACACTCTGTGTTATCCTTTCTTTTCATGTCATTTCCAGTGTATGTCTCAAGACACAGAAAGTGCTAGATGGAATATAATAATGCTGACCCCTTTCCTAAGGGATCCCACACTTCAGACTGGCTCCCAAGCTCACACAGCGACCCCTCCTTATTCTGGAAGGAGCAGTTCAAATGTGAAGGAGAGAAATCCTCAAAACTGGATACACTAGTTAAACAGTCCCATCAAGAGAAAGGAAAATCCTTCAAAGAAAAACCTAGGCAAGGAGAAACTCGAAGATGGGCATCTGAATGAAGAAAAAAAACTATCAACCTGGAATTTGATAGCTGGCAAAAATATCTTTCAAATATAAAGAAGTACAAAAGGTCAAGGAATTCATCACCAGTAGAACACCACCATGAGAAGTGCTGGTTCTCTCGTTATAATATCCAGAAAATTGGGAACACTGAAAATACCCATTAGAAGGAGACTAGTTAGTTACATAAACTACTAGAGGCCTAGTGCACGAAATTCGTGCACAGGTAGGGTCCCTAGGCCTGGCCAGTGATCAGGGCTGATCAGGGCCTTCCTTCCAGCTACTGGCAGGGGCCTTCCTTCGTTCTGCACCCCACCTCGTGGTCAATGCACATCACAGCAAGTGATCGAACTTCCGGTCTCCCAGTCGAATTCCCAAGGGGACACTTTGCATATTAGCCCTTTATATATATAGATGGTAGATCCTTAAAACGGAATACTGAGCATGGATAAAAATTGAAGCAGATCTATTGGGGCTAACATGGAATGACCTTATAAAGTGAGAAAAGCTAAGCAATAAAACAACAGGAATGGTTCGCATTTGTGCCTGTAAATGTGCAAGAAATGACTTAGCATGAACCTCCCACTGTCACTAGTGCTTACCCACTGGAAATGGGGCTCAGGAAGATGGGGAGCAATGTGAAGGGGCCCTTTCTATTTTTAATCTTTATCCTACTTACTTCTGTGTCATCTGAATTGTTTTCAAAGAACATGCATTCATGTGACTTCAAGTTAAACATTTAAAAAACAAAAGAGGTCCTTGGCTAGGATTCAAGACAAGCCCAATAGACAGTCAACTTCTTAATTGGCCAACCGCTATTTATGATTTACTCAATTCGGATGAAAGCGTCCACTCCTACTGCTTCCTGCCTCTCTATTTCATTTGATCCTAAATTCCACCCGCGGGTCCACTTCCTAAAAAAATCTCACAAAAGTTCACACGGGCGCATGTGTAAGGATGCTCCCTGCAGCTCTACTTGGGGTGGGGAGAAATGAAGGCAACCTGGCTGTCCATCACTGAAAGGCGGCTGTGTAAAAACTTGGAGCCGAGGACAAGAGTGAGAGACAGAATCTAGACACTATAGCACTGATGTAAATTTTTTTAAAACATACACACAAAACAACAGCGCACATTTTGCAAGAACACACATAAACAAAAAGATGCATGCTAAATACACAGAATGAATGACGTGGAGATGAGGAGGAGCTGAGCCAGAGGGAAACGGAGAATAAAAAGAAATGACTGAATGAAGCAAGAAAGGGGGACTGCAATGAGCCAAAAAAGATCCTGCGCCCCAAACCGAGTATAATTAACTTAACCTGCTGCACGTGAGCTTTAAAAGGGGGAGGGGTGTGGGGGGAGGTAAAAACAGGTAACATTTGCGTGACTCTGTGCTGGGGGCTTTACATGTATTGACCCCTTTCGTCTTTATCATTAGCTCATGGGGTTCTCTGACCGCTAGTTTATGAAGGGGAAACTGAGACACAGACAGGTGGGGAAACCTGGCCAAGGTCACACAGGAAGTAACAGAGGCAAGACTTGAATCCACACTGGCCGGCCCTGAGGTCGGTGCTCTTCACACCCACGAGGGAGCCTCTAACTCTTCCTGCCCTACTTACAACAAGAAAACGGACGCTCTGCCTGTTCTTCTCAGAATCACGGACGTTAGAATTAAAGCCTGTGTTACACCTCATTGGACCCCTTCATGTGGATGCAAACAGAGGCCCCCAAAAGCATGCAGGAGGCACCAGAGGCCAAGAAATCCCAGGCCAGCTCCCGCTCCCCACCTCCTCATCCCACAGCACACTGACTCCTGTTGCTTCAAAACTAGTCAGAAATGTGGAGAAGAAACGGAAACAAAACAAAAATAACCTAAAGAACAGTAACTTGAACAAATGACCTGAAGGGTTAGGGACCAAGGGAGGGATGGGTGAGAGGACAAAACTTGCTTCCAGGTTTGTGACCCAGCCCCAACCACAACAAGAAAGCCTGGGGTTCAGCTACTAGGAGGCGGCCTTTATGAGGTACATGGGAACCCCGTACCTTGGCTGGGCCTGCCACTCAGCGCGGATGGGGACTCCAGCCAGGGTACACGGGGTTTTGCTGGGCCTGGAAAAGCCCATGAGGCCCTGGCACGAGCGCTGATGTATCAGCTAATGTCTCATTCAAGTTGTCAGCGTTTTGTTAGAGCCAATTCAGTGGGTAATTAAGGAAAAAGTCGGGACCAGATGGGGAAGCAGATGCTAGCTCAGCCACAAGTTCCCTGCAAGTCTCTGGTAGAGCGCTGGGCTGGCCAAGTCCACGATTGAGGGGATGAGGCCACAGCAGCCCAGACAGGAGGGAGAGAAAGGAGCTGCCCATTTTAAAGATGAAGAAACGGAGGCCCAGAGAGGTGAGGAGACTTGAGGGATGTTGGAAAGATGACAGAATCAGAATGCAAGGAAAACCAGAAGCTTGAAAAAAGGGGGTGATTCTACCCCGAGGAAGAACTAGAGATAAGGCAGGACCCCCCCCCCACCCAAGCAGAACAAAGAACCTCCAGAAACAGGGGGAGAGGATGATACTAGGAGACAGGGGCCTGGGTTCTAGCCTCAGCTCTGCCACTTCCCTGCTGCCTCACCTCACCAGTCACTTTTCCTCTCTGTGCCTCAGTTTATGCATCTGTAAAATGGAAACGGAGCAATAGATCCCCCCTCTGCAGCTCACTCAAAGGAATAATGAAGCTTATACTGTGCTTAAGTGTTAAGGACAGGAGCTAGAATACCTGGGCGTTTGGTTCCTGGCTTTCCTACTCACCAAATGTGTGACATTTCATTTGGCCTCAATTTCTCCACCTGTAAAAGGGGAGTAACTGTATACCTCACATGTATGTTGTGAGGATCCAATGAGTTCAGAAGACTTAGTACAGCGTGAGGCACAAATGACAACCCTTACCACTGCTACTGTGGAACCAATAAAAAATAGCCATCGTGACATTCACAGAGCCAGCTAGAAAAATAATGACATTTCAATGTTAGTGAAAAAGTAGGATATACAGTGCACTATGTGACAGTTAAATTACACAAAGGAAAAAGGACACAGAAAAAAGACACAGTTAACACAGAGCAATGCTAATCATGATTATGCAGGGAAATAACCATGATGGATTTCTCTTCCTCTAGTTCTCTATATTTCAAATTTTTAATATATGAATAGCAATGAGTTTTAAACATTGGGGCTTTTGCACGGGGCTCCTTTATAACACTATCAGGACAAAATGAAACACAAAGGCAGTGGTAACTGAACCCCCAACCTGCAAAAGGAAGAAAGAGGGGAGTCCTGTGAGGCAGAGGGCACTGGGACCACCAGCACCTCCTCCTCTCTTCCCCACCCCCACCTCCAGAGACCGACGACAGGAACATAAAACTAGGAGGCACTATGTATGTAAAGTTCTAGACCACGGAAACTAGTCTAACATGCAGATAATCAGAAAAGAGGCTGCTCCTGAGGGAGGAGGCGGCAACTGACAAAGGATGCAAGGGAACATTCTGGGAGCTGGACATGTTCTATGTTTCAAAACCTCTGAAACCATTAAAAACCTCTGAGATCCTGAAATCTAGAAGAGAATTGCATATACAAGTCACCACCCACTGAGGCACTTCTGCTAGATGTTGGGAGGTGCGGACAAATCAAAGGACATCACGAAGGACCATCTCAGAGCCACCCCCCTTGAGATTCAGTAAGATGCCAACCTAACATGGCGGGGGAGGGGAGGGTGACAGGGAGCCCCACCTGTGGGATTTCTACGGAGAAATCCCAGTGGCAGCTAAGCATCTCCCAGCTAGGCCTTTCCAACTCAGCTCTGACCGCCTCAGGAGAGAATCTGGGCAGAGACACTGCCTGGCACCTCACAGTGCAGCTTCACTAAACCAGATGATGGGACCCAGACTGAGGTAACCGACAGCCCCAGCCCCACCCCCTCCACCCTGGGCTGCGGCATCACTCATCTGTCATACAAGCTTCTAACATCTCGCCCTCCCCTTTCAACTCAAGATCTGAGGAAGCAGCCACCAATATCATTTTAGAGTATATACCGTATCAAAACATACCTTTCCTTATTTAGAATGAATAAAAAGCCCAGCCGGTGTAGCTCAGTGGTTGAGCGTCAACCTATGAACCAGGAGTCACGGTTCAATTCCCGGTCAGGGCACATGCCCGTGTTGCAGGCTCAATCCCCAGTGTGGGGCCTGCAGGAGGCAACTGATCAATGATTCTCTCTCATCATTGATGTTTCTATCTCTCTCCCTCCCTCCCTTCCTCTCAAAATCAATAATCATATATATTTAAAAATAAATCAATGTAATAAATGAAGCAAAAGGGGGAGAGCAAATGAAATAAAAATGTGTAACAAAAAAAAAGGAGATAAGCATTCCAAGATTCAAAGGAACAAAATAAAACCCCTAGTTTTACTCCAGGAAGCTGAAATAAATTTTAGACACACTCTCTTTTGCATGCTCAACAAAATTCTAGACAACAAGAACATAGTGAAATCGCCCTGGACAGTGTGGTTCAATTGGTTGGGCATTGCCCCATGCACCAGAAGGTTGCTGGCTCGATTCTCGGTCAGGGCACATGCCTTCGTTGTGAACTAGATCTCCAGTGTTGCAAGAGGCAGCAGATGGATGTTTTGCTCTCACATCAATGTTTCTCTCTCTCTCTCTCTCTCTCTCTCTCTCTCTCTCTCTCTCCCTTTCTCTCCCTCTCTCTCTAAAAAATCAATAAAATACATTTTTTAAAAGAACAGAGTAAAATGAAAAGAAAGCTCAAGGAATTAAAAGACTGCAAAGAATCAAATAATGCCAGTGCAGAATTAAAACCAGCATCAGAAGCAATAAATAGCAGAACTGTCAATGCAGAAAACTGAGTGAGGCAAAGGATAAACTTGAAAAGCACTTACAAAACTCAGAGGAAATAAAGAGACTAAAATAATCAAAAGAAAAGAAAATTATGGAAAACAAACAATAGGGATAGATGGATATGCATGGACAATTGCCATTCCCAAAAGAGATGACACCAGTGGAACATATGGAACCAAAAGTTTCCTATTACTAAGAGCTAAATCTATAGACTGAAAGTACATACTATGTATTAGCACACTAATTAAAAGACACCAAAACATAGATATTGGCTGGAATAACCCTTGAACTTCAAGGATGAAAAATAATGATACAGGCATTCAGGGGGGTGGGGGAATCAGTCACTAAAGTAAAATATCATGTGGCCTCTGAATTATCTTCTGCAACATGAACAGCATAAGACTACAGAACATCTATAGAGTAAGTACTGAGAGATAAAATATGTAACCCCAAAATACTCTATGCATCCCAGTTGCCATTTACATGAGAAGGAATCAATATCTTTTTAGTTACATTAATATTTAGGGGGGAAGGAATAATAATTAAGATGAAAGAAGTAAAAAAACACACTAGGTATTATAATAAATATAAATAGGGGTAAGTTTCATATTAAAAACAGACACTCAAACTCTTGAGTTTTTTAAGTATAAAAAACCACATGCTATCTGAAAGAAATACAGCTATTTTTAAAAGAGCATGAAAAAGTTAGAAGTAAAACAAATAGGTAAAATCATATCAGGTAAATTCCAACAAAAGAAAGCAGTAAGTGGTGTAAAAAGAAAACAAACCCGCTAGAATTAAAGGTGAAAGCAGAAAATGCATTATAAAATTAGAAAAACTAGAAGTGAAAGTAGAAAGCATAAAACAAGTCAAAGAGGGCCTATTTTGACAGATTAGTGGTAATAAATCTATAACAAATAAAATGTAGCAGGCAGGTATATTTCTGTTAAATAAAATAGCAATAAAGTATATAAAGTAACATAAAGAAAAGGTAAAATAAAAAGAAATGTAGTACTGAAGAACATTACCAGTCTTAAATTCTTGAAATAATAAATGAAAAAACAATATTAAGGCATATTGTTTAGGGAATATGAAAATTGTAATTAATAATGTCAATGATATATGAAATTGAGAAATATATGTATATAACAAACAGTAAACCCTAAGTGCAGAAATTACTTTCTGTTACAAGCAAATTAAACATTTACACAAACTAATATTCTAAAAGGAATCCAAAAATTTCTACATACTACCAAAAGCAAAACCATCACAGGCAACATTCTCTCACAATAAACTAAAAATGAATAATAATAAAAAGTAATGCAAAGAAAGGGATCACACAAAATTTTAAAATTATACTTTTAAATAATATTGAGGCTAAAGAGAACAGTAAAACTAAGATTAAATAAGATTTAGGGGAGAAAGTAGTAAGAACACTTTACAGTAAAGCTTATGGGATGTGACCAAAAATGCACTCAGAGGAAAATTCATTGACTAAGTCCTTCTATTATTAAACAGCAAAAAATAAAAATAAAAAATAAAGACCTAAGAATTCAATTTAAAGATAAAAATCTAGAGAGAAAGCAGAAGTGTGGATTTATTTAACACAAATATAATAATTTGTAAATGTTTTAAGTAGTTAGAGTTGAAAAATTACCTTAAAATTTTAAAAGGTGAAGTGCAAAAATAATAAATAGGCCTGGATATTAGTATTCAACCAAAAAATAAATAAGAAAAAATATAACTGCAAGAAAATCAGATAAGGAAGTATAACCAAACAGAGGCCAATCCTTAAAAAAACAAAAATTCTGTTCTATGAAAATACAGTTCAAAATTCTTGATGAAATGAAAAAAAAATTCTAAGACTACATAAATGACTAAAACTATTTCAACAAAAGCAAAATCCAAAAAAGTATTGAAGAAAGGATTACAGTGGAAAATAATTATCTCCAAAAGCCTAACAAGATGGCCAGTTATAAAGGCAAGTCCTTTTAAATGTTCAGAAGATAGCTAATTCCCATGCAATATAAATAATTCCTGGCAGGAACTACAAATAAACATCTGGCATGCACGCTTAAACGCTCACTTCCTACACTCTTACAAAACACTAAATTGTTTACACATGACAGGACCTCAGAATCCTTCTCAACACAGCAACCTCAGTAGCTATCACCAATAGGTACACAATCTGAAATATATTTATCCTCCTTGTTCCAGATCATTGAAAATGATGGAAAGCTTTCCAATTTATAACCCACTGTACTAGCATAACCCCTATAAAAAAAATGACTAAAACAGCACACTAAAAATAAAACTGCAGGACAATCTCACTAATAAATAACACTGCAAAACAGACCCAGGACATATTAAAATAATGAAACACCATGAACAAAATGGGTTTCTTCTAGGACGGTTTAATATTAGGAAATCTATTAATATAATTCATCACATCAGCAGATCAAAGTAGAAAAACCATATGGCCATCTGGGTACATAATGAAAAGGCATTTGTTAAAAATTCATCATCCTTTTCTCCCCTCTCATTACTAAGTAGCTTTATAGTGGGGGAAGGGATGATTCACACCCCATTGCAAAAGAAAAATTCAAATATGGAAAAGTGAAAATCACTCCTAAATCATACCACTCACCTCCATCTTGATTAAAATTGAAAAGAAAAAGCTCTTAGCAACCCAGAAGGATGTTTACTTAATGATAAAGAATACGTATCGGAAGCCAAAATAAACCTGCATACTTGATTACAAAGTGTTACAATCCTTCTCACAAAAAAGAAATAAGACAATAAATGAATACTTGTTACCCCTGATGTTATTCAAATTGTTCTAGAAGGTCTAGTCAACTCATATAAGAAAAAAAGGCAATAATGTAAAACAAGAAGGGAAATGAGCATTGTTTGCATATGATATTATCATTTACCTAGAAACCACAAGAAACCATTAGAACGTAAAAGACAGGATCGTAAGTTATCCACTAACAAAGCAACAACATTAAAACCGGTAGCTTTTCCATGTACTTGCATTAATTAGGCAAAATACACATTGAAGAAAAGAATCCCATTGCAAATGCAGTCAAAAATACCAAATAAATGTGCAAAATTTATGTGACAAAACTACAAAACTTTACTACGGGTCATATAAGGGAACATGAATGAGTAAAGAGACAGAACATGTTACTGGGCAGAAAAACATAAAGCTGTGAGAATGTCCTTCCTGCTCAATTCAATGCATAAGCTTAATACAATTACAATCACAGGCAATTTTTACCTTGGAAAAAATGATTCTAAAGTTCAGTGAGACTAATGAAAGATCAGAAGAAAAAATAACTGGGAGAGATTTTTAGCAAATACTAAAATATTTAAAACCAATATTAACAAAAACAGGGTACAGAACTACAGTTACCACTGGGTCTGTTGGGTCTGTTTCTGGACTGTAATATATTTTAATATCTACATTTGGAAAAGATGGCCTCAAATCCAGCCATCTTTGGTCACAGTGTTACAAAGCCAATTCCTCAGTCCTTTTGTAACCCTCAGAACCATCCAACCATGGATGAAGTGGGGCCTATGAAACCATCCAACCCAGGAGAAAATGTGAGCTCTGACACTGCCACACCGCCTTCCCAGCGGCAGACATCACTAATCAACCTCAGCTTCTCTTTCCCATGATGGCCTACCCACAGAACCGATGCCAACCAACCACAGCAGGAATTCATAATGGAAGGCCTGGGACATCTCTAAAGTCCAATTCCTTCTTCATTTTGTGGATGAACGTGGTTTTATCCTGACAGTCTTGCAAGGCGGAGCAGAAAAAGCGCCTATCTCCTATTCCAGACCACAATGTTTCCAAGTGGGAAAATAACACCTCAAATTCAGCAGAGGCCTAATAAGGGACAGAGCCCTCGACACTAGGTCTCTTGCATCTGGTCTAACAGTCCTTCCACGCTCTATGTCGTATACCCCGAATGGACTCAGGTACATGACTATTGGGCCTACACAGTTTCCATCTTCTGTGAAGAAAAAAAAAATATTCAGATGGAATTAGCCAGCTAATCCTTATGTAGGACTTATCATGTGTCAAGCACCGTTCCAGTGCTCTTAATCTTGACCCATCTAATTCTCAACCTACCCATTTTACAGATGAGGAGACTGACAGTTAAGTAATTTGCCCAAAGTCACGTGGTCTGAAGGGGCAGATCTGGGTTTTGCATCCAGTAATCTGGCTCTGAAGTGCACATCCACTGCTCCCTTACCTGAGCAGTCACCTAGTGATATTTCCTGGAGCCAGAGCAGCATCATGTGCCACGGCACTCAGTCCCACACTGCACCCTCCTGCCAGCCTTCACATTGAGCTTTTGTAAAATTAATGAACATCTTCATATATAAAATGTTTTGATACTTTTAATTCCTCTCCTTTGGAAATATGCCCAAAGAAGAATTACTGGGTCAAGGGTAGAGACCAGTTTATCTCATAATACACAGACACACAGACACACACAGTTTTTGCCATTCCCTACATAGGCATTTATTGGTACTAAGCTTTGGAATTCTCTTTATTTGAAAAAGAAATACAGCAAATCCCTCAAAAAAATGTTTTGTTGACTTAATTATTCTGAAAGAGGTTCATGTTCAATAAAGAAAATTTAGAATACATATGCTAAAGAAGGGGGGGGGGAGACCTATAATCCTATACCTCTCCAAGATAATCTCCGTTAATGACTTTGTTGCCTGGGGCTCATTGGAACCTGAGCTTTCTAATAATTTCTAGGAAACTGGTCCAGTTCAGTTCACCAACTCGGAAGCTCCACAGCTTCCTGCTTCATGTACTCACATCTTAAAGGGGAAGTTACAAAAACCACTATTCATCATGAGGATGGGGGAGCCAGGCAAGCAGCACACACCTGCGCTATTCCTTATCTGTTGGACAGGAGCGGGAAAGGCGCTCTGGATTCCACCTGCTCACAGCTGGGGGGTCCCAGCAGGAGAATCTGAGGCCAGGCTTCATCCAGGGGCCTCCAAGCTACCAGTTGTCTAATAGCAGGTCATGACCCGTTGTTGGATCTTAAAATCAATTTAAATGAATCTTATCCAGCATTAATTTATTTATATATATATATATATATATATATATATATATATATATATATATGAAAACAGAAAATATCAAATGCATCACCAGTGGTTAAATGTAAACACTTAACCACATGTGTGCATCAGATGGTGACATAAAAGGTACTTCTTCCTGTGGGTCAGTCACAAACGTCTGGTGGTCACTGCCTTGCTCTGAGGCTCTGAACAAGGCACAGGCCTTGCAGAGGTCAGTTAAGTCAGAACACCAGGAGGGAGCAATGAGACCACATTTGCAAAATCACTCCACAAAGTTCAAACACTGTTCTGACCTGAGGCCAGGTTACCCAAGACTAACTTTCTTCCTCTGACTTTCCCCACCTCCTATCTTCCTCCCAACACACCACACACACACACACACACACACACACACACACACACACACACGACCCTCTCACCTATCCCCACTCCCTCAGAGACCAGAGTTCAGATTAATTAAACATTCCTGTGGGCCCACATAAAGGATAACCACATTTGGGCAGAATTTTGTGATTCATCCGTTTTCAAAGACCTAGATTTACAATACAATAAAGTACTCAACACTAAAAACTCACTAAAGACAAGTTCATCTTTCTTTGATGATTCATGTTATTTATTCCATTGGCCCAGAATGCTCTGCTCTACCCCTTTCCTCCCACAGACCCATCTTTAGACCCTCAAATCTTATCTGTCCTTCAAAGCCAAGCTCAAATGCCATTTCCTCCCAGAAGTTTCCTCCCTGGGTTCCCTTTACCTTCATCTTTCCCTCCACCAAGCACCCCTGGCAACCTGTCTTAGAGCACTGACCACCTACGGCACTTTGTAGATGGCTGTAAGCAGGATTCATATTGATGCAGCACCTACGCACCATCGTTGGGACAATATTCAATGGATGGATAAACTCGGAAGGTGTTTAGAACCTCAAAAAAGGAAGGATTATCATCTAAAAATGGATTATCTGCGTAAATGCAGGAAAATGAGTTGGAGAATTCTAATCTGAGATTTAAAATAATTTACTGAAAAATTAATATTTGTATAAATAACTAATACAAGGATAAATATGAAATTAATAGAGATCATCTTGGAGAAGTGTAGAATTATGGAGTTTATTTTTATTCTGTATATAGTCTAGGTTTTCTCATTGAACATGAATGTCATTCACAATAATAAAGTCAATGAAACATTTTTTAAAGAATTTACCATATTTATTTTCCAAATCATATTTTATATGTGAAGACCTTCTTTACAGTGTAGTTTTATAACAGAAAAATTAGAACCAACCTAAATGTTAAATAAATTATGTCCATTTCCTTCTATAAACATTATGCAGTTTTGAAAAAGATGACTAGAAAGCAAAGACAAGACAGTGCAAAGAAAAGGCCGGAGGTAAAATTCTAATATATTACAATTCAAATAATAAAAATATGCTTATAAACTAACTAGAAGGAAATGCACCAAATTTCATAGTGAATATAGGGGGCCAGAATTGATTTATCGTGATCTTTTTACTTCCTTATTTTCTGATTTCTCTGTAATATCATTCGGTTACTTTAATTATTTAAAAATTAATCTATTAAAACAAATGTGAGCATACATCTAACGGCAGCCAGGGAATAATCCATTTAATAAATTCTGTTTTGAATGAGCCATGACTATTGCTTCCCATCCAATCCAACAAGCACATACTAGCGCCACTTTGAGCCAAGCACAGTGGAGGCAGAGGTGTGAATGGTCCCTTAGGAAAGACACCCATGCGTCTATGAGACACGGAGCATTACTGAAGGAAGTCCGTAGGCTTTGAGGTTGGACAAACTCCAGTCTGCCACTTCCCAGATGTGGTGAACGAGAGCAGCAATTAGCTACCGAGGGCAGTTACCCTAACCCAGTGGTCGGCAAACTGTGGCTTGTGAGCCACCTGTGGCTCTTTGGCCCCTTGAGTGTGGCTCTTCCACAAAATACCACGTGCGGGCGCGCACGTACAGTGCGATTGAAACTTCGTGGCCCATGCGCAGAAGTCGGTCTTTTGTGGAAGAGCCACACTCAAGGGGCCAAAGAACCGCATGTGGCTCGCGAGCCGCAGTTTGCCGACCACTGCCCTAGCCTCACTGAACCTCTGTTTCCATCTGTATAATGGCCCTGAGGCCACTCTGGGTAAAAAAGAGTCTGTTCAGGGAAGAAGCCCATCAGAAAACTGCCCCAACTTAGTAAGCACCACATTTGGCCATTTATATGCTACTAGAGGCCCGATGCACGAAATTCGGCCTTCGCAGCCCCTCGCTGCCTCGGCTTCATCTGGAAGGTCATCCAGACGGTTGTTCTGCTGTTTGGTCTCATTAGCATATTAGCTCTTTATTATATAGGATGTTATAAGCGTGCTGTTAATACAGGATTCTAGTGTTCAAGTTTATTCTAAAGTGACCAAACTAAAAAAGTGTTATACCTGTACACCCAGGGAATGTAACAGAGTCCAGAAATAGACCTAAGAATGTGGAAATAAGATGAAGATGGCATTTCCAGGAGTTAAAGATGGTTGATCATTCAACTACAGCAAGTAGCTCACCATTTGGGAAAAAACAGAGCCTGATCCCTATGTCCCTCCTCTAAAGCAAATACATTCCTGACAGACAAACGATGTAAACGTAAGAAAACAAAAGCTATACAAAAATCATAGAATAAGGATGAATATTTTTAGAAATTCTTTATTTTGTTCCCGGGCACTGAATGTTATAAGCAATTCTATCATGAGCACTCATAACACACTCCTCGCCTGGTATACCATACAGCAGTCCCTCTAACCTGCGGTTTCACTTTCCACAGATTCCGTTACCCGCAGTCAACCACAGCCAAACACATTAAATGGAAAATTCTAGACATGCACAACTCGTAAGTTTTAAATTGTGCGCCGTCTGAGCGGTGTGACGGAATCTCGAGGACCTGCTCCATCTTGCCCAGGACGCGAATGGCTGTCTATACTACCCACTCGTTAGTCACTTAGTAGCCGTCTTGGTTAACAGGTCAGTTGTCATGGCATCACAGTGCTTGTGTTCAAGCTACCATTATTTTACTTAATATTAGTCCCAAAGTGCAAGAGTAGCAATGCTGGCAACGGGGATATGCCAAAGAGAAGCCATAAAGTGCTTCCTTTACGTGAAAAGGTAGGTATGTATAGGGAATGACATAGAGTACATATAGGGCTCAGTACCATCCATGGTCTCAGGCATCCTCTGCGGTCTGAGAATGTAACCGCTGCAGATAACGGACAACTACTATATGATCCTAGAAGACAAATTGTTGATTTGTTAGGTTGCATAAATGTTTAACGTTTTTTAAATCATCTTAACCATTTTAAGTGCCCAGTTCAGTAGTGCTAAGTACAGTCACAGTGTTGTGCAACTGATCTTGGAACTTCTTTATCTTATAATACTGAAACTTTATACCCATTGAACAACATCTCACCATCTCCCTGTGCCCCTGTCAACCATCATTCTACTGTCTGTTTCTATGAGTTAAACGGCTTTAGATACCTCAGCTGAATGGAATCATACATTATTTGCCTTTTTGTGACTGGCTTATTTCACTTAGCACAATCCTCAAATTAGATTTCCTTCCTTTTTAAGGCTGTATAATATTCCATTTCATGTATATGCCGCATTTTGTTTACCCATTCCATTCACTTATTAATGGACACATGAGTTACTTCTACTTCTTGGCTATTGTGAATAACGCTGCAATGAATACGAGTATACAAATATCTCTTTGAAATGGTGCTTAGAATTCTTTTGGATATATACGCAGAAGCAGGAGTGCCAGATCATATGGTAATTCTATTTTTTTATTTTTTGAGGAACTGTTTTCCACAGCAGCTACGACAAACAGTACACAACGGCTCTAATTTCTCCACATCCTCACCAATACTTACTTTTCTTAAAATAGCGGCATCCTAATGACTGTGAGATAATATCTCATTGTGGTTTTAAATCGTCTCTCTCTAATTAGTAATGTTGAGCATATTTCCACATGCTGTTGGCCATCTGTATACCTTCTTAAGGTAAATATCTATTCAAGTTCTCTGCCCATTTTTTTAAAAATTGGGGTTATTTTGTTGTTGTTGAGTTGTAGTTCTTTATATATTCTGAAAATTATCAGGTATATGATTTGTATATATTTTCTCCCAATCTGTAGGCAACCTTTTCACTATAGATTCTTAATGTGGGAAAGTCTTTTTAGGCTGAACACCAAAAAAACATAGACTCCAAAACACAAAAATGTAAACATTTTATTTAACCACCACCACCTCCACCACTAAATAACATTAACAAAGTCAAAAAAAATAACTCTTGTGAGAAATACTTGGAACCTAAATAACAAAGAGTCAATAACTATAAAATTCAAAGAGCTTTGAAAAAACATAAAGGAAAAGATAAACCCCCTAAGAGGAAACAAAGGGGAAAATGCTGAAATGGGCAATTCACAATAGAAGAAATGCAAGTGGCTCCATGAAAACATACCAACAGATGTTTGGCCTCATTAGTTTGCCCACTGGGACATCAAAGATTAAAAATACTGGCCACACAAGGTGAGAGCCACAATGTGTAAAATGAGCACTGGCCATCTCCGAATAGAGAGGTCATCTCCCCCACCTGCAGAAGGTGACTATAGTATGACTCAGCGCTCAGCCTTCTAGCGAATGATGCTAAGGAAACCGCCAGAAAAGTGACAAACATCATGTGTAAGAAGATTAGAAATAACCAAAATCCAATAGAGCAATGAATTGGGGGAGTACATGATGGGCGGACAAATGGTACTGCAGCCTGTATTTTCCAAAGATGACCACATGGATATGTATCCCATCTCACATGTTCAATGTGATAATGACACAACCTCTTTGAGAGCTGGGGTTCATCTCTCTCCCTTGAACTTGAAGCACATCTCTGTAATGGCCTCATCGGATAGATTGAGGTGGAAGTTATGCTGCATGATTTCTAAGGCTAAGTCCTGCTTGATGCTATCTCTCTGAGGACATGCATTTTGGAGACTCAAGAAGAAGTCAGGTCATGTATGAAGCCTCCATGCTGGAGAGACCACATGGATATGGAAGGAAGGAAGGGAGGGAGGAAGCCCGAGGAGCTTCAGCTATTCAAGTCTTCCAAGCCCTAGCACCAAATATGAGAATAGAGAAGACTTTAAGATGACCTACCAGAGCCATCATATGACCACAGAGAGACTCTAAACCAGACCAACCAACTGAGCTCCTCCCAAATTCCTGACCCACAGAACCCATGAGAGACAATAAATAGTTATTGTTGTTTTAAGCCACTAAGTTTTGGGGTGCTTTGGTACACAGCAATAACTATCTAATACCATCTAATCCTGGACTGGTGCTGAATGGATGACTTCTCTATGAAGAGCTGGAAATGAGCTACATCTTGTGCTAACCTGAGGCCTTGTATACCTCTCTTGTCTGTTCCCATAGCTGCCTGCTTACCTTCCTATGCGAAGCCTTCGTCACCTCAGCTGTTTGTCCACGGTACTTCTAAAAGCCCACCCGCCAAGTTCCAACTCTGATGAGTTGCCCTCCTGCCCCTGAACAAATAATCAGCACATGCTTTCTGAGATCCAAGCCCTTGCTGTAGAGTAGGGGAAACTGAGGCCCAAAAAGGGAAAAGAAATTACCCCAGACCATGGCTGAGTTAGGAGCAGGTCTCAGGCTAGAGACCTGGGTTATTCTCCTCCAGCAGCCTGTGGGCTCCAGGAATCCCGAGTTTGAGTCTTGCCTCCACCACTCGCTGCCTCTGACGGTAGTCCCATCAGGGCAGAGAGCGATGCCACAGGCCCTGGCTGGCACGTGCCAGAGCTCTTGGCTCCAAGCATACCTTACATCTGCCTGGGCATAAATTTGCATTCTGAATCCAGGGGGCCCCGATTCCAAGTATGTCAAATGTAATTAATTACAGCAAACCTTCTGCAACTGTTTTCAAACTCGGTATTAAAGGCTCTATGTGCAGGAAACACACAACCCGCTGGTCTGCAGAGACGCTGCTGGGAGCTGGGGAACAGGAGCCTGGGAGCCCGGACCCAGGCCCCACAGAGTGGGGAGGACAACTTCCCAAGACACCATGGTTCAGGACAACCCCATGAGGGCACGAGCAGAGCATCTCAAGGCCCTGGGCTCAAGTCCCAGCACAATCACCAACTCCACACCTTCCTCAACTATAAAAGGGGAATGGTCCTCTGAAAGTCTTCTCTACTCTCAGGCTTGGTGCCAGGGCCTGGAAGACTCCAAGGCCTACTGGAGTCTGGCTTCTCGTGATCATCTGATCTTGAATACAACCGCCACGGATATCAGCTGTGTACGCTTGGGCAATTCCTTTCACCTCTGGATCTCAATGCCCTCATATTTAAAACAAACAAATAAACAACAAAAGCCTACTCTCCAGGGTGACTGTATTAAATGAGACCATAGAGGTTAAATGCTCAGCCCGGAGCCTGGCGTATAGTAAGCACTCACAAATGGCTAATAACTAGAGTTGAAGGCAGAAAAATTCTATTTTGCAAAAATCAAGTGAAATAAATAAGAATTCTAAACTTCAGTCTTTTGACGGAAAGCATTTCTGATTAAAAAACAAAAATCTGTCAGGCCATTGTGGCTCAGTGGCTGGGCACTGACTTATGAACCAGGAGGTCATGGTTCCGATTCCCAGTTGGGGCACATGCCCAGGTTGACCGCCCAATCCCCAGTGTGGAGTGTGCAGGAAGCAGCCAATCAGCGATTCTCTCTCATCACTGATATTTCTATCTCTCTCTCTCTACCGTCCCCTTCCTCTCTAAAATCAATAAACAATATTAAAGAAAAGAAGGAAAGAAAATTTATAAGGCTGAATTTCCAACACACAGTTCAAAAACATTAAGAACAGGAGAAATGGGCTGTAAAGTTAGAGCTCCCCTGGGGCTGGTCGCCCTGCTCCAGTCTCTGTGCCACGTTGGAGGTCAGGGCTGCTACATGGCATGCCCACCCTACCAGCTCTGTCCGCTATGGCAGTACGCCCTCTGGGTCTTCTAGAAGCCTTGCCTCCCAAATCTATACAGAGAACACACGTGACTTCACAAGAGAATAGCTTTCAGGTCCCCAGGACCCAAAATGCACAGCCCCTAATGTGGCCTGGGTTTCTATGCCCTGCACTGTACTCGTTTTCAAAAAAACCCATTTAAAACCAAAAGACTTTTAAAAAAAAGACTTTGGAATTTTTTGGCAAGCAGAGAAGTTGTTGGGGGTAATCTTTTAGATTTATTTTTGCCTGCGTTGTTAGATTTACTTTCTTCCTTCCTAAGTGTTTAATTAATGTTTAGGGGAATGGATAAGCAAAGTGGAAAACAGCTTCATTTTCCCCCTAAATTACTAATCTCAATCTCTCAAAATCAATCCCTCTCTCTCTCTCTCCCACCCTCCACCCTCTCTCCTTTCCCTCTCCCCCTCTGTCTCTTTCTGTGTGTCTCACTCTCATAAATTCCCACCACCCCTTCATTTTAACCACCTACTATGCTGATGCCTAAACCACTACATCATCCTTCCTTCTCAGTCCCAAACTGAGTCTTACAGTCTGTCCAGTTACCTGATGGAGCCGCTGTATGTTTCTGAGCAAGTCACTACCCCTCTCTGAGGGGAGCAGGTTAGCTTAGATCAGCATTGTCCTATCTATCTATATATATAAAAGCCTAAGCAACCGGCCGACCGGCTGAGCAGTCGACCGGCCGGTAGCTATGACACGCACTGACCACCAGGGGGCAGATGCTCAACACAGGAGCGGAAACCACAGGCATGGAAACATGGAACAGACTGATGAATCTCAGAGGGAAGGGGGAGGGGAGAGGGCGGGAAGAGATTAATTTATATGCATACTAGAGGCCTGGTGCCGGTGGGGTCCCTCAGCCTGGTCTGCGGGGATTGGGCCAAAACCAGCTCAGTGCACATATTCGTGCCCCAGTGGGGTCCCTCGGCCTGGCCTGTGGGAATCAGGCCGAAACCAGCTCTCCGACACCCCCGAGAGGTCCCAGATTGCGAGAGGGCGCAGGCCAGGCCGAAGGACCCCACCAGTGCACAAATCCATGTTGTATTATATTTCTTGAAGAAATATAATACAACCCCATATTATATTTCTTGAAGAAATATAATACAACCCCATAGGAAATTTCAAATATTCTAGCAGCCCCATTGTTTAAGGAAAACTAAGGTTAAATAGTGAAATTAATTTTAATAATGTATCTTATTTAAACCCAATATATAAAATGTTATTTCAACCTGTAATCGGTATTTTTAAAAGTATTACTGAGATCTGATCTTTTACAGTCTTTTTATCCTACTAAGTCTATAAAAAATGGTGTGGATTTGACACTTCCAGCACACCCCACTTCAGGCTAGCCACAGTTCCACTGCCCAACTGCCACATGTGGCTAGTGGTTACCCATGCCTACCGGCTGGCACAAGTTTAGGTCAGCCCTATTACCTTTTTAGCTCTAGACTTCTCTGATCCAGAAAGAAGACTAGACAGACACACACACACACACACACACACACACACACACACACCAAATTCCACCTCAAGCCAGTAGCACCCCAGGGAAGTTTTTCTTCCCTGAGGTTTCATTTCAGGCCAGTTTCAGTTTTATTTCACATCAGTTTCACTTTCTGCGTTTCCAGCATACAGTATAAGAAACACCCTTCAATTTTTATAGTTATTTTTTCCAGTTGATAAAATTACAAACAAAAAAAAAAATTTTTTTTGCAGCATCCAAAAATGTCTCCATCGAGTCTCCCTGGGTATTCCAAGGGCCCTGGCTATGTCCACTTGGCTAGCCAAACACTGAGCCCAAAATGAAACAAAACACAAATTCTCTGCAAAATTTCAGCCTATGCAGATTCCCATCCGTCGTTCCCTACAGTAGTGCTGGGACCGGTGGGACTTGTCTGGGGGAGGCTCAAAGCTGAGGGGCAGAAACGGCTCAGCCCTCAGGCATGCTGTCTTGGACAATAACACAGCCAGTAAGCTGGCCAAACAGCTCCTGACTTTGAATGTTACCAGCAAGCCAGGGGCTTGCCGGGGGACACGGGGGCCTCAGGGACACTAAGGCCTCCTTTGCTTTGCAGGCATCATTTCCACCCATGGAAAAGATATCCAATTTCTTTCTCCCTGGGCGCCACCCCCCATCTCCCACCCCACCCCACCCCCAGGACCAGGGCTGGCCCCTGGGAATCAAAGATCCCATCCCTGACACAAAGCTCGCTTCACTAGAAAGCAGGCTTCCCGTGTTCCACGGCAGACAGGGGAGCCGCGCACCACCTGACTCCATTTATTCTCCTTAGCCTATATAGGAAGCCGCCTTCTGCTTTGTCAGCCAAAATATTTATATCATTTTTCTGTCAACTCGATACCATCCTCACCCCAGCCTCCCTCCTTTCCCTTTTAAGAGAAGAAAGGAGTTGTCGCCAACATGCTTCTCCAGTCCTCCGCTGTTTACGAAGCACTTCTGAGTCCGCTGTGGGATGCCTGCAGGAGGCCTGTGAGGGGTGCATGAGTGGACTGTTGTCCCACTGAACAGACAAACAAACAGAGGCTGTGTGAGTGGGCCCAGACCCAGGGCCTCCCGGGACCAGGCAGGGCACAGACATGAATGAAATGGGAGGGGGGCAGGAACTGATCTAACAGGAGAGCATATACCCTGTCAAAGGTTTAAAAATTTCAAACTTTTTAAACCTTAGACTGGCAAATAAAATAAAATACAACAAGAGAAGGGACCAGTTCACCTTGTGAGCACCCGTCTGGGACTCTGGGTTTAATGAATGTACCTAGCAGGGCACTAATAATTAGCGCTAGTTACAAAAATTAACATGTGTTAAAAAATAACACCAGGGCCCGGCCAGTGTGGCTCAGTTGGTTGGAGTGTCGCCCTGTACACTGAAAGATCTCGGGTTCCACTCCCCAGTCAGGGCACATACCAGCTCGCGGGTTCAATCCCCTGTTGAGTGCCTACAGGAGGCAACCAATAGATGGATGTTTCTCTCTCTCTCTCTCTCTCTCTCTCTCTCTCTCTCTCCGGGTTCAATCCCCTGTTGAGTGCCTACAGGAGGCAACCAATAGATGGATGTTTCTCTCCCTCTCTCTCTCTCTCTCTCTCTCTCTCTCTCTCTCTGGTTCAATCCCCTGTGGAGTGCCTATAGGAAGCAACCAATAGATGAATATTTCTCTCTCTCTCTCTCTCTCTCTTTCTCTCTCATCAATGTTTCTAACTCTCTCTCTCTCTCTCTCCCCCTTCCTCTCTGTGAGGAAATCAATAAAATATATATTTTTAAAAATAAAAATAAAAAAATAAAAATAAATAAATAAAAAGTATTTTCAAATATGTTATTTCATTTCATTCTTGTGCAGGATTATTCCATCCCATTTCCCAGATGTAGAAATTAAGATTCGGAGACTGAGAAACCCATCTGGGGTCTTACAGCAAACCCATCTGTGTGTAAACAGCAAGCTTGTGGCAAATCCAGGCCGCCATCCGGGAACCCCAGGGCCTGCCTTGCCCCTCTGCCATGGCACCTGAACGACAGGAGTGAGCAAGGGATACCTCCCCATCCGGTGGCCTAGCCACCAGAATCTCCCCTTGGAAACCTGATCACTCCAGGAGCAGGCAGAAGCAGGTCACCCAGCCCTGCTTTGATGACAACCCCGAGGGTATCTAATTATAACCGTCAAGAGCCTCTATTTCTCAAGACCAAATTAACTTTAATTCCTTTTGACGGATGTATGTGCAAACAGCAGGAAAAGCACTGGTCGAGGAGCTAAGAAATCTGAGGCTTGAAGTTCCACCTCTGCCTATTCACTGAGATTTTGGACAAGTCACACCACCTCACTTCCGTGTGCGTGTGTGCGTGTGTGTGTGTGTGTGTGTGTGTGTGTGTGTGTGTAGATAAAAAATGACAAATTGGCTTTATGTCCCATGCTAAACCATACTGACTGGTTGCATCATACTAAGGAGGACTCTGAGGCCACAGGCCAGACTCAATGGAAGAGACCTATGCTCGATTAGCAATGCCTGCCGCAGGCTTGGAAATGGGGAGCGGTGGCATGAATGTTACTTACTGACCATTCCTGGATTAGATGATGTACGAATAGCATACTGTAAGTGAACAGCACTTTGCCCTCCACAAAGCTTCTTTCTCACATCCCTCACAACTTTGTACAAGAATCCTGCGCCACACCCATCACCACCACCACCACCACCATCATCACCATCATCATCATCATCATCATCATCATCGTCATTATCCCCACTTTACACACAAGGACAGCAAGGTGCAGGGAAATGAAGGACTCTGGCAAAGATCACAACGTTATAACTGGTGGAGCAGAGAGGGGAGCCACGCCCTGCCCCTGGAACTTCAGTCTGTTCATTCCACCCTTGGAAATGTCAGCCTGGTGTCCCGCCACGGGCAGGCCAGCTCACGCATGCGGCGGTACAGAAGGGCCATTGCTTTCAAGGCATCACCACTCCCCGCCCATGGCTACTCACACCTTTAAGAGAAGCAAAGTTATGAAAGGAAAGGGGTGCCAGCTCAGAGTTCCAGAAGCTTCTTCCCAGGGGGAAGTCCTGCCTCGCTGTACCAATGAAAAAGCCAAGCCCAGAGATATGTGAGGTTAAAAAGAAGTAAAAGTGCCTAACTGGAAATCCCTAATGTCACAGTGCACCCCACCAGGAACAAGACCCTGAATTCCAAGGGGCTGGAGATGGTTAGATACATCATTGACTTGGTAAGCATTTTTCGAGAATACAAAAAAATAAAATAAAGTAACAAGAGGGAGAAACAGTGTGCTCACAGAAGACTTGAATTGTAACACACATCCCAGTTTCAGAAATGCGAAAATATGGGAATATGGCCCTTGAGGAAATATGGCCTACCTCAAACCTGGGTCCTGTGCTCACATGCTAAGCTGATCCATACATAAAGTGTTAAAAAATAGCAGTGGTTTATAAAACTTACTGGGAAATGATTAAGCAAATAAACAGAATGTTCTCAGTTTTCTCCCATAAATTTTCCTGAATCTTTGGCATCTGCAAACCAGAAACCAACCAAACATGGGGTCTGGTTGAACATCAAATTACACAACTACTTTACATTTAAGAGACCGTGTGTCCGGGGGTTCTGCAAACAGCCCCCTGATGTCCAGTTCCTGGGCCTGTGGCCAAGAAGACCAGCTCCTAGAGCAAACACCCGGTACTGTTGAGATTCTCAAGGCTTCCCCCTTTCCACATCCTTAGAAACTGCCGAGTCCCATTCATCACACCTGCAAATCGGCCATCCAGATGATGAGCCTAGAAGGCCCCCAAGCCATTTTAAAGAAATAGTTTACACAACAGAGTGAAGGGGGTGAGAACTTTTTAAAAAATTCCCTAAGACATGTAAAGTCAAAGCAGCATTATTCCCACCCAACAAGCCTCCTCTACTTTCTCATTCCAAGGTGCCTATGACTTCAGAGCCAGCTCTAAGGAAAGAAGCTATGGCTCCTTAATCAAACCCTGGTTTTGACCAAATGGCCAAACCCAAAGTGGTCCCCTACTCTTCACTGGACTCAAATCCTACTGATCTGAGCTGTTTCCAAAAATCAAATTAAGTCATCAAATAGTTATTGAGCTGCTGCTCTGTGCCAGGCCCTAAAATGAATAACCCATGATCTCTGCCCCCAAGGAACTCACAAGCTGGCCGGAGAAACAGAAATGTAACCAACCAATGCTCATCTGTGGGTCCAGAGCACGTGGGAAGTACCTCGGAGTGGGGAGACATGAACTCTGCCTGGGGAGGCCCGGGAGGGCTCCAGAGAAGAGCACATGCAGGTGGTCTCGAGGGGGTCTGGTTTCTCATGGAGCGGAGATGAATGAGGGGAAGGGCACTGGAGACAAGAGGCTCGGTGTGAGCAGAAGCTCAAAGTACACAGTTCACCAAGATTAAGATTTATGGCTTTTAAACACTGTGCCACAGGCTTGGAAACAAATCCAGATCTATTCGGAGGAGCTAGAGCCTCCCTAGAATTAAAGTATTGAGCCCTAACCGGTTTGGCTCAGTGGATGGAGCGTCAGCCTGCGGACTGAAGGGTTCCGGGTTAGATTCCGGTCAAGGGCATGTACCTTGGTTGTGGGCACATCTTCAGTGGGGAGTGTGCAGGAGGCAGCTTATCGATGTTTCTCTCTCATCGATGTTTCTAGCTCTCTATCCCTCTCCCTTCCTCTCTGTAAAAAATCAATAAAATATATATTTTTTTAAAAAGTATTGAGAACACCTTTGACAAGAAATATGTAGAAGGCCCAGGAGATGTCTCATCTTGTTCTGTCTTAAAACCACCACCAAAAAAGTGGACCTTTTCAACTATTACCTACCTTCGCCCCTTGAAGATAAGCCACCATGTTTTCTTTTGGGGACTTGTTATTGGGACTCAAATGGAGATCCACTGGCCACTGGATCAAGAGATAACTAACAAGTGTTGACCACCTTCTAAGGACCAGTTTCAAAGGACTAGCTGGCTGTTTCCATAAGTGCTGCTTCATTTAACTATAAAACAACCATTCAAGGTCAAGATTATTCCCCACCCCCTTTCTTCCAGATGCAGAAGCTGTGGTTCCAAAACCAGAAGTGACTTTCCCAAAGCAATGCAAAGCTAACCGTGCCATGAGGCTGGATTTCAAACTCTAGTCTGGTTGGCCTCAAATCCAGCTTTCCATTTCACCAACTGGATGAATGTCAGAAAATTTCTGAGCTTCTGACCTAAGGGCTATCCTGGGGCAATTTCCTGATGGTTCCACATTCAGTTCAGAAATGAATTTCACCGACAGATCATCTTTGCTCCACCTCCCTCCTCCCCTCGAACCCCAACTCCGGCCTTACTCACCTGCTGTCTTCTTATATCTTCATCCTTTCGATCCATACTTTATTTAAAACCCACCTCCTACAACTGTCTCCTGCACTTTTCAACTTCAATGGCACACAGGCTGGAGTTTCTAGCCATCATTTGTCATTTAGAAGTACAGCACTCCGGCGTAACCCTGGCAGAAGACTGCTTTGGGACAAATAAAAGGGAGGTGTGAACCCCCTAAGCCAAAAGAGGCTAAATGGATGGAATCAGCACCACTATCAGCTGCAATGCCCCTGAGCAGATAGGGCTCAGGAAGGAAGTCCCATCAACAAAACCAAGAGTTTTAAAAGATGCGTCACTAACTTTCGGAGGCCACCAATAGCAACTAAATGGAACACTGGTCTGACCGTGTGCTGTCCAATACAGAAGTCACTGGCCACACGTGGCGGCTGAGCACATGAAATGGGGCTAATAAGAAAAGATTTAGCACGCCCCAAAGAAAGAATGTAAAACACTGCGTTAATCATTTTATGTTACTGGCCTATTGAAATAGTGTGGTGGATATATTGGGTTAAATAAACTATGTTATTAAAATTAATTTCATCTGTTTCTTTTTCTCTTTTTAAAGGATTACTAGAAAATTTAAAATTACACACTGGCTCACATTTGTGGTTCGAATCACGTTTCTATTGGACAGCACTGGTCTGACACATTTAAAAGATGAGGGGACTGCCACAGCAATTCTGGAGTGTTTATGAAGTTCACACCCACAAACACACACACACACACACACACACACACACACACATACACAGTCTGATTAAAATTTAAATACAACGCAACCATGAACTCTCACGCCAGAACAATTCCTCTGCCATCTCAAGTAAAAGTGAGGAACAGAAGTCATTGTGACGGCTCTCCCTCCCACCAAGGGAGGGATTCCAAATGACTCAAAACCTCCTTTCCAGCAAGAAAACCTGGCAAAGATGCGGCCTTCGCTCTACACCTGTCCTTCAGGTCTCATCCAAGGCCACCAAACTGGGGCGCGAGCCTGAGCGCCAGGCAGCCGAGCCTGCTTCACAGGTGGCCCGTACGGCAGCCTCAACCAGGGGACACACCTGTGGCACAGGACACCCACCCCTCAGGGTTCACGTAAAACTCAGCCAGGATAACAGGAGAAAATAAAGTATGAGCAGGAAAGTGTAACTGGGGAGCATCGTGGGGGATCACAGTCCAGCACCTTCCAAACTGTTTCACCATGACTCACAGTAGCAACTCCACTTCTTATCATGCAACATACATCAGCAAACATAAATAAAACGAACGTCTCATGAGACAACACTTGCCTTCGGTACTGTGCTATGCTTCTGCTATTTTTTAATGCTGATTGTGATCCACTAAACTGACTTTACAATCCACGAATGGGTCGTGGCACAGCCTAGGCTGGGTATGGTAACTAAGGTGCACTTCCACTCTGTGATAAACACTGGCCCCCTCTCTCCAGAATATGGACGTGAGCTCAGAATCCTTCTCAACACAAGGATTCAGGCAACCACAGCCAATCACTTGGAGGCAGAATTAGAGATGAAACTTATTTATTATTGTTGTTCGGATCCTAAGCTCTCACTTGACAGATGCAAAAACTGAGGTCCAGAAGGAAAAAGTGACTTGTCCAAGGACATACAGCAAGACTGTGGGAAAGCTAGAATGCCCACGAACCCACAAATCTACTTCACTTTTGCATCGGCAGGTAGGAGACACAATGGACACAAACCATTACAAGAACGTGGAAAAATTCAAATTTCATCGTGACCATGGAAAGTCAATTATACAGCCAGCAGAGCACAGCAAGGAAGTTCTTATCTCCCCACCAAGGAGAAGACTTGAGGGTTCTGAAGTCCGGGGAAGCAGCATGCCAAGAGCTGAGTCAAAGGTGGGGGGGAAATAGTATCTGACAATGGAGGAGTTTTTAAACTCTGTTTCTCAAATGAAACAAACCACTGGCTGTTTATTTTCTAGGACCAGGGAAGAGGTCAGCCTTCCACTGACCAGCCATCTCTGTTGCTTTCCTTCAGCAAATGCAAGAGGCCTTGTTCAAGTTCACCACTGTGCAGGGCTAAAGTATAAGCAAACCCTGTTCCCTTGCATGGTCCAAAGTCAAGCTATAAAGCAGGCCCTTGAAATTTCAAACCTTATTAGAAAAAAAAAAAAAAAAACCTCCTTAGGCTGAAAAGCAAAACATTAAGTAATAAGAGTCTCCACTGTGAAAGAGAGTATAAATGATCTTTCACCAAAATAACGCAGCCCATCATCAAATTACCACCCCTCAAGTCCAATTTGCCAGATTTTTTGCCCAATATTATAAGAGAGTGTGGTAAGCAGACATGGGCTAATGAAAATCAGCTCGTATGTCCATTTCTGGTCACACTTCCATCTAAAATAGGAGGTGAGAAAGGCAAGGCCCAGGTCAGATCTCAATCCTGAGAGACGCCAATAGAAACAAAAGAAAACTGACCCCGCCTCCAACAGTACCATCATGCACCTCGATTTCCTCTACAACAAACATGATCAGAATAAACAATTTTCTTTTTAAGAGAAAAACAGGTCTAAAAACAGAAATGATTTTCCATCTCCAGCCAGGAGTTCCCTTTACAATGTAGACAACACAACAAAATTTCAGCAGAATGGAAGGAAGGAATCTGAGTTGTGTGTCAGGAGAGCCAGGACACACAAAGGGACATGCTGCAATTATTTTTATTCCTTGCACCAGAAATAACCTGTTATCTACAACCCTGACTTTTTCTCTGATGCCCACCTACCCCCTTCTCAGCCCAGGGCACAGCTCTCCACTATCTCTTGCTAAACCCAGGTCTACTGTCTCATGAGGCCACCAGAACCCTTAGAAATTGTAAATTCTTTGACCGTCCTAGACATCGGCCTAAATAATTCAACAGAAAAAAAAAATTTTAATTATGCTACTTAAAAAAAAAAAAAAAGCTCATTCCAAATATGTCAGAATGTAACCAATCAGCCCTGAAGGATTTTGTTACTAAAAAAATAAAATTTCCCAAATGCAATGGCCATGATGGGAAATGTCAAACCTCTACCACTGTCAAATATATTTCACAGAATTCGAATCCCCTAAGAAATCTGAATTTCTACAAAACAGGGTTGGGAATCCATGGACCGGGGCTACCATTTCTTCCAAGATCAGCTGGTGGCTGGTGAAAGGGACACAGGGATTCCCCTGTGTGACCCACCATCAGTCCCCCCCACAAGATCCCACCCTGCAAATGCTGGCAATATTCCCCTCCTTGGGACAGAAAAATTAGAACATTTTGTTTTTGTTTTTGGTTCAAAATCCCCAGCAACTTCAATCAGATAGTAATTCATTACAAATAACCCTTCAACTTTGGGTGGGTACCTTATTTTCATCTGTTAAATTTTTATTCGGTCAATATTTGTCTTCTAAAAAAAAAATTTTTTTTTTTTTTGTTTCACCTTCATTTGATTCATTTTAAAATCAAAAAAAATATCAAATGCTGTTAGCACATATGCTTTCATCAAGTAGCTTTGGGTTTGGCTTTTGTTTGTATTTTGATTTTTTTTCTTCAAAAATTAAATTAAAATTTGATACTAGAATCAGCTGAATTGGTATTTTACCCCATTTTTTCAGCAAAATAAGTATTTCACTAGAGAAGTGGATGAGAATCAGAATTTTCATCTCCTCTCTGTCCTTCCCTTTTTATCTTTCCTTCTTGTTAAGTCAGTAAAATTTGTGCTTTAAAAATAAAAATCACAAACACCCCAAAATGATGAAGGCTAATGGATTTTTCTTCCCCTTTGAAAATAATCAAATTTGTGAAAAAAATACCGAATGTTAATAAACTACCAAGCCCACATCACAATCAAAGAGGCCTCAGATCAATCTGGATTTCTTTTTTAAATAATAAATTTTTCAAATTGGAAGAGTGAGCAAGCACAGAGAAGGGAAAATTTTCTTCCTCCAAGAATTCCTCAACCCTTGTCTTTATCCACTGATTCAATTGCATGTCATAAAAAATGAGCTTCTATGAATCCACTGTTAGTTTTTTCATAATAATGTTAATTATGCATATCTTATTTTAATGGCGGTCTCTCCTACAAATCTGTGGGCTACTCAATTTGTATAATGTAATGAATTTACATTTTTTCCACTGAATATTGCTCAAAAAAAGGTTTCTGACATTTTCTGAATAAAACAACAACAAAAAAGAAATGCCTAGACCTTTCAGAAAACAAAATCAGAAAACAATCTTAATTATTCCATCAAAACAAAACAGAATAACACAAACCCAACAAACGCAGGGAAAAAAAGAGAGGATTTCACTCTAACTTTTCCAGTTTCTGTTTTTCTTTAGAACCTTGGGATTTAAATGCAGTAAAATGTAAATGCAAAATTGAAAAAAAAAACAAAAAAAAAAACACCTACAATTTCTGGGTGTGTCCAAAGCCAACATTTTAGGGTCTGTTTTCTCTTTTAAATCCTTCCTTCTTGGAAATAGAACTTAAATATTGCCAAATTGTGAAATTAGTCTTTTTTGCCCACGGAACTAAACAAGTTCCAAATTACAATGAAGTACAATTTCTAATTGCTTCATAAAGCCAATTTCTCCCAGTTTTCTCCAAACTCAACAATTTCCCTCTTTTCCTCATTCCAATTAGTTTTTTGCTCAAACTAAAATGAGTTGGGCAGCCAAATTGGCTGGATTTAGGAGGCTTTTTGCTTTCATCCCTTCAAAAACTGAATTCATTCAAATTCCAGCTTAATTTTCATTTACATATTATCTGGATTTGGCTTCAGAAATAAAAATTGCCTTCATGCTGCTGGAAAAAAATGAAAGAGAAAATTTTCACCCCAAAAAGAAAAAAGAAGAATCCCTTTCCCCTCCACTGATTTATAGTGCAAACTTTTGAAAAAATAAGAAATAAAAATTATTTCTTTTCAATTTTAATTTTTTTTATTTACAGAATAGTATCCTCTAGGTGGCGTCGTTTTAATGGGAAAAAACTACCGTTTGAAGAAAAATTAGAAAAAAAAAATGAGAAAGGGAAATATGGCCTAAAAAAAAAAAAAAGATTGTTGCAAAGATGGGGGGCCAGGGAGGAAAGACCTCCCGGGGTTCACCAGGCGCCGGGCGCGCGGAGAGGGTCAGGGGGAAATTGCAAATTTGGAGGGGAGGGGGGAGAGCTGGCAGGGGTTGCATTTTTGCAAAATGTGAATTGTCCAAACTGAAATGGCTGCTCTGTTCTCTCACCGCTTTGTTTTTCTGGGCTCCGGTCGAGCCCGGGGCCGGAGAGGCGCCGGGTGGGGTCCGGAGAGACCCACCGCGTCTCCAACCTCTCGCACCCGCGCGCCAGGGGGGGCGATCCAGACCCGACCTCCGTGG